>NW_020525787.1:0-36338 GCF_003368295.1 Carassius auratus
CTGTAAACCCAGATTTTGATTCAACTCAAAGAGATTGAGTTCATATTACTTAAATGTTTCTAATTTATTGACATTACTTGTTAATTCTGAGTAAGCTGAACTTTTTCATGCAAAAAACAAATTGCACCAATACATCAAACAAATTGAGTTTGTATTACTTAAACATGTGTCATTTCTTTACATTACTTATGAATTCTGAGTAAACTGTACTTTTTAATGGCCTATCTTATTGTAATTATGTGTTTGAGCTCAAACAACTCAATATCATCAACGAGTTACCTTGGTTTTTTTAAGTAGATTCTACTTATCCGGGTTTACAAGGTACTCTACTCTCTACTCTACTGTAATGTACGTTATTCTACAATAAGCTTTCCTAATGTGACAAAAAAAATAAAAAAATAAAATAAAAAAAAATTCTTAATGGAATTGAATGTGCACTAGTAGTGTACTGTATTTTCCATGCTATAAGTCACACTTTTTTCATAGTTCGGCTGGTCCTGCGACTTATAGTCAGGTGCGACTTATTTATTAAAATTAATTTGACATGAACCAAGAGAAATGAAGTAAGAGAAAACATTACTGTCTCCAGCCGCGAGGGCGTTCTATGCTGCTCAGTGCTCCTGTAGTCTACACTGAAATCATAGAGCGCCCTCTCGCGGCTGGAGACGGTAATGTTTTCTCTTGGTTCTTGGTTCTAAATAAATGTGACTTATAGTCCAGTGCGACTTATATATGTCACTTATTTTGATGTGTTAAAGAACACTAAATCACATGTAAATTAGTCAAATATAATTTCTTTACAGATATGGAAATAGTTTCAACAATGTTGCCGTCTATACACAAAACTTTAAAAAAATGACAAATAACAACCTTCCTATTTTTAGTATGTTACAGTGAAATCAAAGCCAAAGTGCAGTTTTTTTTTTTTTTTTTTTTTTTTTTTTTGTGCAAAACCAAAATAAGGAAGAGGTAACCAGAAAATCTACATCTAAACATCTGTGTCTCCATTGAAATTGGCATGTGATACATTCTAAAACAATTAAAACAGTTATATTATTATAACTTAAAGGTGCAGTCTCATGTTTACCTCTTCCGTAGCACATCAGCCATCAGAGGACTAACAATACTAACCAGCAAAACATTGATCCCTTGGTAGTGTCAGAGGTGTAGAGCAAAACAGTAGGAATGTATTGCATTTTCATCGATTACTCTAAGGAACGGTGCAGTCTCTTAGTTTACAAGCCCGTTTCCGCATATCTCCCTCCTGATGCTGAAAGGGCCCAGATGGGTTGTAGTACATTGAGAGCATGAGAGAAATCAGCTCTATAGTGGTGTCATGAGAAAAGTAATTTTTTCCTTCGATAACCTGATGAGAGCTCACTGTCTTAAGGGTAAAAGGATGAGGGAGATAAATTGGTCTGTTATCCTTATGAACTCCATTTAAGAATAGTTCACCGATTCACTGCCTGAGACAATGCTACTTGTGAAGATTTTTTTTTTTTAAATCATTGACTTCCATTCTGGTAGTCCATCTATTTTATTGTTCTTTGTAGATGGGTTTCATGTAAGCATTAAAGCATTACTAAAATGATTGTTTGCAGGTATGCAAAGTAGCTAGTGTTTTAAACACATCAGTTTATAATGAGGTCTTGACTTTCTTGAATGAAAGTATATATATATATATATATATAGAGAGAGAGAGAGAGAGAGAGAGAGAGAGAGAGAGAGAGCGAGAGAGAGCGAGAGAGAGAGATCAATTTAGCAGTCCTTGTTTTAGTTAGTTATTGACAAATTAGAATGTCATTGTTCAAAAATGTAACAATAAGATTTAATCTTTGTCTCTTTTAATACAGCATGCTATCTTGAAATTTTCTTCTTAGTATCATTCTATCACATATCTCAGAAGACTATGTCTGGTTTATTTTCATGGTCAGTAGTCTTGGGGGTATTGTTATAAGGCAAGGGTGTCAAACTCAATTCCTGGAGGGCCGGAGCCCTGCAGAGTTTAGATTCAACTCTAATTAACCACCCCTGATCCAATTTATCAAGTCCTTCAGGCTAATTTGAACACAACATGTGTATGTGTGTTGGAGCAAAACTCTGCAGAGCTCTGGCCCTCCAGGATAGAGTTTGACACCCCTGTTCTAAGGGTTTAATCTGTTGAAGACACTTCAGTTTTCACTGTAGTCCATCCACTGAGTCACATCGATATGGGGCTTTCTACAAATTTCAAGACAGCAATAGTTCATCCTTCCTAAAAATAGAAAATTGGCTGTAAATGTACTCATCCAATGGTCGTTCAAGATGTACATGAGTTAAATTCTTCATGGAAACATTTTTAGAGAAATTTAGAATTACAGCTCTTGCTCACCAATAGATGACTTTGCCATAGGTAAATTCAAGTCATGTACTGTACATACAATTTACATCATCTTTCCACCAGTATACAGAACTTAGGGAGCTCATATTAAATATTCAGGTGTGAACTCTCCCAAACTTAAAAAAAAAAAATACAATGTTTATGTTACAGCTTTCTTACTTACAACTTTGAAAAAATTAATAAAATAATAATCACCTCATATTAAAGAACCAGAAAATACAGAAAAAAAACATCTAAAATTAGAAAATAAGAACAAAAGATTACAAGTGCAGTCTCACGGCTGCTTGTTGGTTCAGTGGTGTGAACACTGCTAATAAGTGTGAAAGGCCTCAAGTCCCAAAGGAGCATGCTCGATAATTATAATATGTAATTCAATACTGGATAATTTCTTTATTTTAAAATTAGTCATGTGTTAAACAGGGTTAAACACATTACAATATAATGGTTTGGTATATGATATTGTTGGCAGCACTTTTTGTTTTCACATTATTCCCAATCCTGGCTGTCTCCTCTCTCTCTTTCACGTTGCCTCCTTTCATTTCACTATCCCAATAATTGTTAAAATGTCAACATTTTGGCTGGTTGTCCCTTCATTTGAACGTCCCTGGGATTTTACGAGTTACCATTACCGTATGACTTCAATGATTTCATTATGTTTTATCCTTCTAGGCTGATAAATGTGTAGTCATTATTTTGCATTTTGGTGAAAAAGGATAAAAGAATAAAGCTATTCTCTCTCTCTCTCTCTCTCTCTCTCTCTGTCCCGTCTATTGAAGATGCACTTTTATAAAAGGAGTAGAAGTGGAAGTAATATAAATGTAAATTTCTCTAAAAATGTATGCTTCCAATTCATTGGTGCAAATAAACAAACATATCATTTTATTCAAAGTGAAGTGAGTCAGATTGTCAACAGTAATACAGTCAAACAGTTCTTAAAAATGTAAAAATGTAAAAAAAAAATAAAAAAATAAAAAAAAATAAAAAACATTTACTTGTGTGTATGTGTGCACAATCCATTTAAAATACAATAATACTTAATAATAAATATGTAGAAACGTGGGTCACTGTGGTTGCTAAAAACTTGCCATTCTTTTTAGAAAAGCTTGACCTACTGTACTTGAATCTAGAATAAAAATAAAAGTTTTTTTTTTTTTTTGTCATCTTCTCATTAAGAACTTTTAACATCCATGGAAAAGTTTCACAAACGGTTCTTTAAAGTGGAAAAAAAAAAAAAATATTGAAATGTTCTTCACAATAATAATAATAATAATAATAATAATAATAAAGGTTGTAGGCTATGGCATCATTATGAAAACTACTTTTTGGATCCTTTATTTACTGTAAGAGTTTATGATGCTAACAACTAAGAGCTGGATTCATTGTTTATAAGTCAAAAGAAATCAATTTGAGATCACAGATAAATGGAATGATCTTTAGGCTGGTTGCTAATTTTTCTGGGACTGAAATCTAGAAGCTGTGATGCACACCTGTAAACATTGCCTATCATATCCCGCAACACCAGTGTAAAATATAAATAAGATGATAGATAGATAGATAGATAGATAGATAGATAGATAGATAGATAGATAGATAGATAGATAGATAGATAGATAGATAGATAGATACTTTTAGTCAATATTTGTTTCGGGACCATTCTGTACAGTGTATTCTGTATTGTTTGAATGTGTCTATTATGAATGTAATCCGGACATACTACATTTGTCATGTTGTTAATTTCATGTGACCTTCCAAAATTACCAGTGTCTTCCCAATCAGTAGCTGTCTGAAATCTAACTGATATCAGATATTGAAATCAGATATGCATTAGTTCGAACAAAAGGTTTAGTTTTTCTTTTTTTTTTCTTTTTTTTTTCTTAAATAGCTTCAGATTTGGATACTGCCCTCATTAAAAACAATAATAGCTAAACATCTATTGTTACTGTCTAATAATGGAAGATGAACCTACGCAAGTTTGCATCACTACTTAACATCCAATGCAAAGATATAGCAAATGTGACTGACCTGACCATGTATGACAAACCTGTCTGAGAACGCTGATGCTTAGCCTAAATAATTTGATCGGGAGCATCCCTTCCTGTGACCCATGACTTGTCTGTATGTGTATGTGTATTCAGAGCCAGTGAGCAGTGGACTTTCATAATAATAAAAAAAAACGGCATTAGTGCGTGATAATATAATTATTGGTGTTAATCAATTGATGTGTTAAAACGCGATAACGCATTAACTTGCCCATTCCTATTTTTATTTTTTTTTTTTATTTTTTTAATTCAGGCAAAGTTACTATGCTTTACTTTTTGTAGGATATTACAGTAGTAAAAGCTACTGCTAGCATTCAACTAATAAGTTCTTACTTTATAAAAAAAAAAAAAAAAAAAAAAAAAAACGAGTCTAAAATAATTGTGCATTGCACAGTAATTTCAAGGTTTGTTTTTCCTACCTTGTTATATGGAGATTCATAAAGTTATTTTATCTTGTTATTTTTGAGGGTCTAAGCAAGCCAAAGTTCACATTATTCTTCCCCGCTGTTTATAGAATCCCTATACAGTGTGATCTTTAATTTATTCATTAGCCCTGTGGAGTGGGATATTTCATGCAGTTGCATCAAGGAGGTACATCTGAGAGTAATTTAGTCTAGGGAATAGCAAAACATATTGTCAGCAGATTCTTAGACGTAAAGGGGGAAAAAATACCACAAAGCTTTAAATGATGTATCAATAGAAGCTCTGAGGAAATGGTAAGTCTTATCAAACAATCCCAATATAGCACCGGTTAAGTTCATTTTCAGAAATCTGAGCTTTCCTCCTGAGAGCATATCCAAACTCCAATGCAACAAACATGACACTTTCGCTGTAATTGCTGTCAGAGATTTAGCGATTGGATTTATGTCATGCCTAGAGCATAATCAGGTGTTTTCTGTAAGCGGTTATGATGAATTCTCAAAGGGGCTAATTACAAATGACACAAAAGGGAAGCTGTCATCACTCCATCCAAGGACATCCACTGTACTTGTTTAATGTAAATATTGAATTGTTTAGGTTGATGAAATCCTTAATATTAAATGCACACATTTTGTAAAAACAATGCATAAAAGCTTCTGCATACTGAACATATTTTAATGAACACATTTTAATGCATTGAAGAAACACCGTGCAATTTTCATTCAGTTAATTGTGTCAAGTTTTAGTAAATGAAAGGCCTTGATTACCCAGTAACTTAATGTTTCAAAACAAACTACATTAAAAATGTACACTTTTGTAGAATGACTTGCTCCAGGATAATAATAATAAAAACACAAATAATCATTAAACTGAATCACCAGCACAAATGCCAGATGCTGACAGAGGAGAAATTAGATTATTGCATCGTAACATCTGGAACACAGAAGATCTAATATCCCAGGCTGGGTGTACTTGAAGAATGGGTATTCATGTGAGGCCGATATATCCCCAATATCCAGTGTCTCAGGAATCACACGGGCCTGCTGCGGCATTCCACTGGAGGCAACCTCTGACATCTTCACAAAGAAAACTAACTTGCTTATTCTGGAGGCTCAGCACCTGAAGATAAATGCTATTCTTTGAAAAGAGGAAACAATCTAATATCTACAGGATCTGCAATGTGCAGGCATTCTGCTAGCTCTACATATGGCTCTATTGCTTCAACTCCTCTGGGATGGCAGACCATTTATTTCGTCTGATCTGGTACTTCGGTACTTGAGAAAACAAAAGCCGCTAGTGTTTACCTTGGTTTAAAAAGGTGCATAGTTCAGACATCATGGGCTATTTCAATTTCTAATTTTTAAAAGTGCATTTTTTAATCTTGGTCTAATTGAAAAGCATATTCAGTTTGTCTAAAAGCAAATAGCATTCCCTAAAAAAACAAATTGGCTTATTTATAAAGAAGATACATTGATATCATTGATATGATATTTGTGTCTTTATGAATCTAAATTAATGTTCATTTACAATGTAACATTTCAACCAAACCATAAATATTAGATAAATAAATAATCTAAGTTTATCTATTTCATTTATACATGTTAAATGTTACTTATTTTATAGCAACAGTTATGATAATTAAATTGGAACTTAAAAAAGAAAAACAATGATTTTAAATATAAACAGTAACATATTGTATGTTACTGTTTATATTTAAAATCATTGTATTTTTATTTTTTTTTAAGTTTCAATTTAATTATCATAACTATTGCTATACTACACAGACTACTACAACTACACAGAGTTGGACAGAGTAACATATTCTAGTTAAGTAAAATTAATATTACCTAAATAAAATTTTACTTAAGTACAAGTAAAATTACCGGTCTAAATATCTACTCAGGTAAAAGTTAAAAGTAGCTCATTTAAAATGTACAGATTAGACCAGACAGTGAGACCTCACATTTGTTGACTGTAGGAATGATTTCACAGTGACACATGATCTCATGGACACTCATGAGATCAAACATGACAAGAAAAGAAAAACAAAGAGGACAATCATGCATTCTGTTTCACGGTGAAAAACAAAGTATAGAAAAGAATATGGGTGATGTATTCTGCTTACATGGCATGTTACATGGAACAAAAATTAGAGGTGCTGAATATGTGTGTGTGTGGGGGGGGTAATTGCAGTAATTAACTGAATTAATTTTTTACTTAGCAATTCATGTGTTTTAAAATGTAGCAAAGTACAATACTTCAAACTAAATATACTTAAGTACAAGCATAATTCAGATGTTAAAAATTACTTTAAAAAGTGGAAGTACACACAAAAAATAATCAATTACAGTAACGTGAGTAAATGTAATTAGTTACGTTCCACCTCTTCTAATATAGTTTTAGTTGTTGTTATAGAGATTTTTACTTTTAGCACTGGAATTACTTTTTTTTTATTTTTAAATAGCCATAGTCCAGTCATTCAACACAAATCAGATCAATAGATCAGCTAGAGAAAAGAAGAGCATCATCATGGGAAATGTTTTGTTTATCCCTGCTGACTGAACACCAATCAATATGCCACTCAGAACCTATTAGCCTCCCTGAACTGCTTAACTCAAACTGACCCCTATTACCCATTGCAGTCAATGATGTCTGTCACAATAATACTCTTAGTTCTATTTTCCATTAGCGTTATCAGGAACATCAACATGTTGCTTAAGTGACTGAAACGTATTCAATCAGCAAAAAACTAGAACTGCCAAGGCTACCTCCCCTCATTTCATTTGTGCAGGATCAAGAACCAATTGCATCTTGAAGCTGCAGTGTTTTCTGTTTGGTAACTACAAATTAAAAGAGCTTTGATTGGATCTCTGTGTCCAGTAAAGAGATACGTGTGCAGTGTGAGTCTTTAGCTTGAAGGTGTTCGGTCTGTCTAAGTCTTGTGCTGTGGAAACAGCTAGAGAAAGGGAAATCTGAAGTGATTGCTGACTACCTTATTGATGGTGGTATTAACCCACCCCGATTCTATTTGTGAAATAATCATCTTTGAGCATCTTTTAGAGTGGGTACTGGGTGACTTTAGAGGAATGATACAATTTTCACATTATTGTTTGTTTCTTCAGGCCAAACAAATTGGAGAAATATAGCATTGCATCACTTGCTCACCAATGGATCTTCTGCAGTGAATGAGTGCCATCAGAATGAGAGTCCAAACAGCTGATAAAAACATCACAATAATCCACACCACTCAAATCAATCAATTCATGTTTTGTAAAAAATATCTTCTCTGCAGCCTAACTATATCCCCGCATTTATCACATGTGAATCCCTTGCTGCTGGCAGAAAAGGCTAAACTATACCTGTGGCAAGCAGTGCAAGTGACAATAACAGGAGAATAATCCATTACTCACCTTGTGTTATATGGGGTGGGTAAGGGAGGAACTCATACGCAGACAGGAATCACTACACAGAGGGTTTATTAAAGACAAAAGGGGAAAACAAAACCCACGAGGGGGAAAACAACGACTAGGGCAGAGACTAAATAACTTAACAGGACTGGGTTGACACGATAAATAAACTCTAAACACCAGAACACTAACTACAAACAAACACTCATGGGTAATACAAAGACTTCTTCAAGGGGTTACAAGGTCTTGCAAGATCTCACAAGCTAACAATCACAGGAACCATATGTAGAAACATATATTGAAACAGTGAACCAACAAAAGACAGAGCACACTAGGGGATATAAATAGGAAAACTAATCAAGACACAACAGGTAAGGCAATCATGACAACTAGGATAACAAGGGGGGCGGGGCAAGGGAACGAGACAACACAAGCACATTGCCAAGAGACAAGGTACTTGTACACAAAACACGGGTCTGTCATGATCCTGCCTCAAGGCTAGAGGAAAGTCAGGACATGAAGGCAGAATCATGACAGAACCCCTCCCTTAAGGAGCGGCTTCCAGACGCTCCTCAAGGGAACATCAAACACGGGACATGACTGACTGAGACAGAGACAAAAGCCAACAAGACATGACAAATAACAACCAAGGCAAACATGAATACACTACGACAGGGTTAGGGTGACAAATAAAAAAAAAAAAAAACAAGGAAGGTGAGGAGGCGGGAGAATAAAGTTAATGGGGGGGGGGGGGTACAGGGTGGGTGGGTGTGCCAGGAGTCTTAGGAGGATGGGACGAAGGCTGACGACGAGGGGTCCGGGCAGGTCTGGGTGGTGTAGGGTGGGGAGTGGTCTCTGGACAACTGACAACAGAGGACCTGACAGGAGAAATCACAGGACACGGGACAACATCTACTGGACACGGGACGACATCTACTGGACACGGGACGACATCAGTGGAGACAGAAACTGGCTCAGGAACCGCGCTTACTGCGGCTGGCTCGGGATCAGTGCTCACTGCGGCTGGCTCGGGATCTCTGGGGGCAGGGTCTGGGGACAAGACAGGACTGGCAGGGACTACTAAAATCTTTAACAAGATGTGACAAATAATCAGACAGAGTCTTGGCAGCAATAATAACAGGCATCTCTTTACGAGCCGAGACAGACTGCAACAACGCTTCTGCTGCAGAGTCGGCCGCGGCTCTCTCCTCAGCCCTCATGACTGCTGACTTGGACACAGTTCTCTCAATTGCTGGTACAGGATCAACGTTCACTGCTGCTGGCTTGGGGACGCCAGCGCTCATCGCTGCTTGCTCGGGGACGCCAGCGCTCACCGCTGCTGGCTCGAGAGGCATGGCCGACTCAGGAGGAGACAGAGACGCAGGACCGGAAGACCCCTTCTTCCTCCTCTTCCTCCTTGGCCGCGGTGCAGAGGCTGAGACAGGTTGAGGAAGTTCGGTCTCTGGCAGGGCTGACTCCATCGCTGAGGACTCCGAAACAGACTCCAACGAGAACAGTCTCCCTCGCTTCTTGGGGAGACTGAGGGGTGTGGGAGGCGCCTCAGGATTCGCGGAGGGATCTGCCTGTTCCCCCAGTGTTGTAACGGCCAGGAGATGACCCTCTGAGATCACTGGCAGCTGGGTAGATGGTGGAGACCTCTGCGGCTCCTCCTGGGAGAAACTCTTCCACAGCCGGACATAGTTGTTAAGAATCCACTCCCCCTGGGACGACACTGGGAGGGTGACACTCCTCTTGACAGTGGGGGACGACAACCAGCATTGCTGGCGGAACTCCAATTGATGTCGTTGAAGCTCGGTGGACATCCTGTCTGCTAAGCTCCTTGCTGGTCGGTTCATTCTGTTATATGGGGTGGGTAAGGGAGGAACTCATACGCAGACATGAATCACTACACAGAGGGTTTATTAAAGACAAAAGTGGAAAACAAAACCCACGAGGGGGAAAACAACGACTAGCGCAGAGACTAAATAACTTAACAGGACTGGGTTGGCACGATAAACAAACTCTAAACACTAGAACACTAACTACAAACAAAGTCAAAGGGTTACAAGGATTTGCAATATCTCACAAGCTAACAATCACAGGAACCATGTAGAAACATATATTGAAACAATGAACTGACAAAAGACAGAGCACACTAGGGGATATAAATAGGAAAACTAATCAAGACACAACAGGCGGCACAGGTAAGGCAATCACGACAACTAGGACAACAAGGGGGGCAGGGCAAGGGAACGAGACAACACAAGCACATGGCCCAAAGACAAGGCCATGTGCTTGTACACAAAACACGGGTCTGTCATGATCCTGCCTCAAGACTAGAGGAAAGTCAGGACATGAAGGCAGAATCATGACACCTTGATTGTTGAATGGTCATAACCTACCCCATGTAAGGGATTGAATAGACAAGGCTTGGACCAAGGTCCCAATCTGTTTATAGACTGGCCAACTTTCAATAGACCACTTTAGACGCCGTAAAAGTCAGGACCAGCTACAAAACACGAGATCTCCAATCACTAACATTTCATTATTATTTTCCTTAGGGTGTGATTTATCAGCAATATATCCTTCTTCCAATATATGTCTTTAATCTCAAAGCCATGAACTTTCCTTATATTCTTAATATATGAATTCCTTCTGTGACTGTCCTAGATTTAATATTATCAAATCCATAAGGAATCTACATGATAAAATCTATAGGAAATGTTAAATTTATTGTGTATATTAACTGGTTCTGTTTTTATCCTCTTGGATGAAATATGGATGAAATATATGAAAACTTTATTTTTTATTTTAAATACTATTATATTTATATGTATATGTATATTTGTTCATTCTTCTTGGGGCTATATCACCTAGGGGTATGACCTCTAGGTGTATCGGCATTGGTGTTCTTTTAATCAGGGTTAGATGTTCACCATAGAATGTCCATGGATTATTTCCTTAGCATTTTCAAATCTAAGTATATAACGGTTAAGTTTAAGTTAGAGGTCTTCTTGGGTCCTAAAATCTGTATCCGACCTGAATCAACCTGAATTTCTTCTTACCCGAACCCCTACATGCATTATTATTATTTTTATTTTTTAAAGAAAAACTTGACCTGAGACAGAAACAGCCAGCAGCCCCTCAGTCAGTAAAGAAAAATCCTAGTGCCCTGTTGCCTGATTTGACCGCTTCATCATTATTTTGAATTATTAAATATGTATCTAATTTATTATTACTTTATATTACTGCCTGCCTTATGGATATAAGTTATCTCTGAGTTTGTCTTTCAATTGTGAACAGTGGATTGGAAAAATAAAATAGCTGGATAACAATTAAATCAATAGCCTAATAAATCATGGATTCACTAGTGTTGACCGTTCTGCAATGCTATTTACCTCATCTCTGGCAAAGGGTGCAAGGTTTTCTGTGTGCAAGGTTACAAATGTATGTTCCTTTTTGCATCTCTCAAAAATGCACTTAATACCAATGCACAAGTACTTTAAAGGGATCAAGTATTATTTAAAAAGTATTTATTAAAAATTTTCGGATCCAGGTGGACCCATGAAGGTGTAGGTATAGTGTAGGTCAGTGGATTCTAGTAATTCAAGATCAGGTGTGGTTTGGATCAGTTTTAGTGATGGTTAAAGGGGTAATATGATGCAATTTCAAGTGTTCCTTTCTTATATATACGATCTCTAAAGTTGTAAAGACTTAAGTCTCAAACCCAAAGAGTTATTCGTAATAAAAGTTATGACTCGTTCACACCCTCCTAAATTGCCTCATTTAAACACACCCCCACATGTCTACGTCACGATGTGGGAAGATTTACAAAATGCCACCCAAATGTTCACGCAAATAAATAAGGCATAACTTTCATTCTCTCTGTTGCTGCCAGCACCATGTTGTGATGATGCTGTGTGTTTCGTTGTGAAAGCAAAAATACTAGTTTGGCCTTCCAAAAGAGCACAAAACTAGAAATCAGGTTGAGTTGTATTTTCAACACTGTTCTAGAATAGTTCGACCCAAATATTCAGTTGTGTGCAGCACATTTTAGGGAGGGCTGTTTCCTGATCCTGGGAGAGAAGGCTACAATACCGTCTGTTCTGACTCACAGTCTGCAAGTACGTTTACATATTTAAAGGTCCCATATTTTCAACTTTTAAATTTCCTGGCTTTTTCACGATAACTGAGGTATAGGGGCAATTTAACTACCATATAAATTTCAAAACAGTCAAGCCACAGTAAAATGCACACAAAGTAGCTGTGATTTTACACGAACCGCTGTGACTTCTGTAAAAAGTTGACGTCAGAACTACACAGTCACCTCCTTCAGTCACTACCCCGAGCATGGCCTATCGTCCCACTCTCCTTTTGTCAAATCCCCAGACAACATCGCGTCCGTGCCATTGCTGAGCATTGAGAAACCACAGCAATGAAACATGTTGAAAAGGTTAACTTTAACTACGAAACCAGATCTGCCGACCTGTAACTTTTCACTCTCACTCAAAGGATGGATGACCTGACAGGATTGTTACTATAAGGTGGATCACATCTAATGTGTATAGTAAAGACAAACTCATTGTGTCTATCTAGCATGACATGTTGAAGATGTAGCCTATATACATTTCAATTTCAGAAGGCAACTACTTTTACAGCTACATTATTGTTACAGCCACAATAAATCACAACAATGTATATACAATTACAAATGATTATACATCATAATCATTTATAAAATAGATTTCACAAACGAAAAACACAATTCAAAAATGTACAACTGTGTACGAAAAGTTTTGAATGTTTAAAAATCACGAGTTTATCGTGACTGTGAATGTTGCAAAATGTCTCTTTCATGTGTGAATCAAAATTTGCCCTATAGTCCAAATAATTTTTGCACCAGGCTGTAAAGGTTTTTTTTTTTTTTTTTTTTTTTTTTTTTTCTGCTGTAAATGCCATTTTAACATGGGGAGTCTATGGGATTGACTCCCTTTTGCAGCCACTTCCTTGTTGGCTTCACAAGAGAGAGAGGGAGGTTGCCACTCGGTGTGACTTGCCTTGGATTTGTGTGTGTGTTCTTTGAGACTTTCCTGGCAGCGCGCTTCTCCACGTGGGTCACTCTTACTCTTTAGCCAATCAGATGGAAACTCAACATTCAACCAATCATAACCTGCAAAGAGCGCAGCACTGAGCACTCAATGAGCTCAGCTTTGCACACTTTTTGCGCAATCGGAGTTAATTACAACAGAAATTAAGCTTTACGTCATCAATCCAGCATGGTGAACGAAGAACGGGATGCACCAGTAAGTTATTACTTTCATGTTTCATAAATTAGTATTGCTAAAATAACACAGATAACCACTTCATATTCTTTGTAAACACTTCAATGTCTCATAACACATTTGTCAATCAAGTACATTTCTAATTTTAAAATGAAAATGCAATCACTCAGCATAGTAGAAAAACATCATGATCATTCATTATGACTTTCTAAACTGGTGTTTGGTATGTCCGTTTGATTTTAAAGTTCCAGTAATAAATAATTAAAGCATGTTGTACTTTACTGATAGCCACTACATTGAAACAGTGTGGTTTGAACAACATATGCAGCATGATTCAAAACCTTTTTGTTGCAAGTTGAAATGAACGGTATAACACTGTCTTTAGGAATTAAGTTTCATGCATGTGAATTTTGGCTACGCGTGTGTGCATCGTGTTTTTTGCATACATTATTATTGAGATCATTTTGGCTCCATAGAAACCTGCTGTTGTTTGTCAGTTGTAAGATCTGTGTTTAATATTTACTTTAATATTTAGAGTTTCTGATACTTAAACGGGATGAAGACCACACGTGTGTGTCAAATTTTTCCTGTTGGGACACACTTCTAGTATTGTAAAAATGCAAGTGTTTACATGGCTTTGTTTTAATTTCAGTTTGAGACACTTTGCATTTTAGAATCAACTTCCAAAATCTGTTCATTAGTCCCTATAATTTGACAATTTTAATTTGTGGTGCTTCTAATTAAGTGTTTTTTGGAATTTGCAGTTCCAAATGTTGTATGAAATAAATATACTAATGTATGCAGCAATAAAACCTGTAGCACTTTGTTTTACTAAAAAATTCTATGTAACCTAAAATTATTATTAATATTTAACTTACATTGGAAAGGTTTCAGTGACCTCTCGCAATCTAGGCAAAAAAGTATTATTTCCACAACATGATGAATGATGGGATACACTAAGCCTTAAATACCATTCTGGAGCACTATTCTTGTGGATTTAGTTTGCATTAAGGACACTGCACTTTGGTGTATTTTAAGATCTGGACAGTCTTGTTCACTTACTTCCTATTGCGCACACCCACTCTCAAGTGGACAAGACCACAAGTGTGGGTATTTGGAAAAGGCTAAAGACTGGCTCCACTGCACACCCCTCCTTGAAATTGTCTTATATGAGTTTGAAGACAATTATAAATGTGTTGGACTCACTCTTTGTTGTTGTTTTTTAATTCTCCAATGTAAATTAGTTTGATAGATAACATAAGAAATATGGCAAGAATTGAATTATATTTTAACAGTTTATAACTGGACTGAATCATGACAAAATTATAAAATATTTACTTTAAAACTAAAATGTTAATAATAATAATAATAATAATGATAAAATACAAATAATTATTATCATACGATTTAAAAGATCTTGCTACATGTACTGCACTAAGCAAACTGAGACTTGTTATAACACTCTTTTGTTGATTTTTATTGCTTCGATTGTCCTCAGTTGTAAGTCACTTTGGATAAAAGTTTCTGCTAAATGACTAAATGTAGTAATAATGATGATGATGATGATGATAAATTATGCAAAGCATCATTATAACAGATTAGCACCATCAAAACACGAATATTAAAACCCCTCAGGGGGGGCTAAAGCAAGGCCAAGCTCTTCTCTGATGGAACACCCTTTCTGTCCCTATAAAACAAATAAATAAAATAAATCTACCTATTACTTTTACAGCCCAGTCTCACAAAGTTGCTTGGCAATTAACCATTTGGCTTTCTTACTTTTTCGTGTTGCCACATAATAGATGTAGCAATTTTCTTCCACCTCGAAGCCCCCAGACAGATCATTGTAATCATTTTGTTTTTTGTTTTTTTTTGAGCTGCCCAGTTAAGCCCATAGAACAGTCTAGGGGCTTGTCGCAGTGCCCCTTAACCTGCATTAGTATGCTAAACTCTGCCGGCCATGCTAATCAGAGTCAACTATGCATTTCTCAACCACAACTCAGTCAAGCCAAGCAAGATCTAGACAATAGAATGGTTTAAATTCCCATGACCAATGGCTCTCATTATGAGCAGCAGGAATAAGCAAACTGATTCGCTTAAAATTTGTCACACCTAACTGTTGCAGGCTCCTGGTTATTATGAGGCATTTTGTGCTCCAGACATAACCATTTATTTACTATGGACATTAATTTTCACCCTCACCCGCAAAGTTGTCCATCTTGTTCTCCACCATTGTCTTTGCTCCCATTGCAGCCTTTCTAAGAGCTGTTAACTTGAAAAAACATAGTTCATGATAAAGATAATTAATTCAGATTCTGGTGGAATTGGAGCACTAAGTTATAAGATAAACAGGCCCTTGAAAAAAAAAAAAAAAAGAGGAGGATTACTGTTAAAAGTGACATTAATATTTCCGGAAATACATAAACATAACAAAACAATATTTATTTCTATAATGATTTAAGTAAAAGAGAGAAAGAAATATGTCTCATTACAGCTGCATCTCAATAAATTAGAATGTTGTGGAAAGTTCATTTATTTCAGTTATTTCAGTTATTCACCTAAAATTCTGAAACTTGTGTATTAAATTAATGATATGCACACAGACTAAAGAAACCAACAATTCACTATCTCAACAAATTATAATATGGTGACATGCCAATCAACTAATCAAATCAACACTTGCAAAGGTTTCCTGAGCCTTCAAAACGGTCTCTCATTTTGGTTCACTAGACTACACAATCATGGGGAAGACTGCTGATCTGACAGTTGTCCAGAAGGCAATCATTGACACCCTTCACAAGAAGGGTAAGCCACAAACATTGATTGCCAAAGAAGCTGGCTGTTCACAAAGTACTGTATCCAAGCATGCTAACAGAATGTTGAGTGGACGGAAAAAGTGTGGAAGAAAAAGATGCACAACCAACTGAGAGAACCGCAGCCTTATGAGGATTGTCAAGCAAAATTAAAATAATTTGATTTGAGTGTTTGAATTTGAGTGAACTTCACAATAAAAATTAACTGAAGCTGGGGTCAAGGCAAACAGATGTCAAGAAATTTGGCTACAGTTGTCGTATTCCTCATGTTAAGCCACTCCTGAACCACAAACAACATCAGAGGCATCTTACTTGGGCTAAGGAGAAGAAGAACTGGACTGTTGCCCAGTGGTCCAAAGTCCTCTTTTCAAATGACAGCAAGTTTTTATTTTATTTGGCAACCAAGGTCCTAGAGTCTGGAGGAAGGGTGGAGAAACTCATAGCCCAAGTTGCTTGAAGTCCAGTGTTAAATTTGGGGTGCAATGTCATCTGCTGGTGTTGGTCTATTGTGTTTTTTGAAAACCAAAGTCACTGCAGCCGTTTAGCAAGAACTTTTGGAGCACTTTGTGCTTCCTTCTGCTGACCAGCTTTTTGAAGATGCTGATTTCATTTTCCAGCAGGATTTGGCACCAGCCCACACTGCCTTCAGCATCCCACACCGCTTCGTGCAGGACATGTGAATTTGGAAAAATGCTTAATATGGCTTAAAGTGCAATTGCAAATTCAGGATACAATATTATTGATATTGTATCCTTATTGCATACAGGCAAGCAGAAGAGCCCAGAATTTGAACACAACCAAAGTTGCACATTAAGTGTTTTCCTATAGAAAACCATTATACAAAATGCAAAAAAGTGTTGCTGTTTTGTGTTGCATTAATATTGTGGGTCCACCTGAATGCATGTATATAAAAATGTGCATTATCATTAAGTTGTGTACCAAATTTTTTCATCTTAAGCGTTTGTCCTGCAAGAAGCGGGACGCTGAAGACCAAGCAGTTACAGTGGTAACAAACAACGATGCTTTATGCTTTTGAAATGAGATGGCTTACTGTATGAGCATTATATGCATGTGATGCATGAAAAGCACAGCTAATAAAATGAATAAATCATTGAAATACACATCTATAAATTAAGTTTATATGTGTAATGGATTTCATTTCTTATAAAATGCCTGGGTTTCTTAACTGGAAATTTATTCTGAAATGTTTGAAGCCATAACTGGCAAAGTAACAGTGCTACAAATTAACAAAAGACTGCATGCAGATAATTTAGCTGAAATCATTATGTAATGACAGATTATAGCATTATACACCTTAGATTACAGAACAAGCAATGTTTGTACTATTACTGCATGACTTTTACCAACAGATATATATATATTATAATTGATTTTTTCCAGAGAAAGTTTTTTATTATCACAATAGTTTCACAATATTATGAGAAACTAAATATATTTACATATATATATATATATATATATATATATATATATATATATATATATATATATTTATATATATGAGAAAGTTAGATAATAAGATACTAAGTCATTATTGTGATAAAGTTTCTCATTATAATGAGAAACTAAGTCGTTATTATAATACATTTTCTTATTATGAGAAACTTAGATCATAATGATTAACAATGCAGATTTATTTTCACAACCTTCTTTGATCATATTGACCAAGGGTGCCAATAATTTTGACCACGGCTATATATATATATTAGTGCTGTCAATCGATTAAAAAAAATTAACTAATTAATCGCACAATTTTTTTAAATTAATCGCGATTAATCGCAATTAAAAGACTGAAACTTTTTGGATATGTAAATGTAAAATGTAAATAATTAATGTAAACTCAAGACAAAGAAACTATTTAAATTCAAAATATGATTGTTTATTGGAATTTTTGTTTAACTTGTAACACAGATTTTCTCATGTAAACAACATACCTGCAATAAACCATCAATATTCTCCAAATTAACTGTTGGCTTGAAAGCCATATTTATTACAGAAATAAAAACACAGGCATGTAAGTACCATTTGAATTTCAAAACAATCAATGCCAATAAAAAACAAAAATGATTTCCATGTTGAATTCTAAGTGGACTGCAAAAAAAATTCCAAAGTATAGTCATTGCCAGTGCTTTAAGTGGGCCGGTATGCACTGGTACTCAGTACCGGCACTTCCAAATATAGCTCTTGAGCTTACTGCCACCTCTCCGTGCGCCCAGAACGTGCTTGTAGCGTACCGGTACGCTCATTTGGACATCTGTTTTAATAGAGGTTTTAATCTTTTACCTGCACTGCCGATTTTCAGAGCGCCCTTCACAATGCGAGCTTCCTAATTCATCCCACCCAGAGCAGAAACTACATTACCCATTCACCCTTAAGTTATACAAGTGAATAGCGCGTGTGTCGCTTTTCCCACTGTTAAGTGTCAACAACTCAACGTGGCCGGAGAAGGTGTGTGAAACTCGTTGTGAGTTATACTAAAGCAAAATCTTGAGTATTTATTGTCTGATAAACATTAAAAACTGTCTGCGGAGGTTGAGTCGCCCCCGCTGGCTGTTCATTGGCTGCAGCATCTTTTTTCTAAGTTCTAAAAAAATACCGTAGACGGCAAGGCACAAATGTAGATATTCATTTATCTAATTAATCTATAGCCTATGCACAAAGACAATATGATCTTTTTGTCCCCTTTTTGTTTTAAAGCTTGATGAAGAGAGAGAGCGCAAGTTGCTGCAGCTGCGAGGAGGACAGTGATGCACGCGTACAGGAGTGATTGACAGTTCGCGGCACTGTGTACAAAAAATACTCCGCTACACAATTATTTCGTTTATTTTCGTTTAAGCTTATTAACGTTAGCGTTACAGAAAGGTCTGATTTACGCACTGTTACAGTCATTGTTTTTTTTTTTTTAAACAATGACATTTGAGTTCATGATTTTAATGTTGCTGTTTCTTGTGGCAGACTGAATGAAGAGTAATGTTTCTTGTGGCAGACTGAAGAGTAATCCGGCAGAGTTTTATACTGAAACTTTCCGTCTAAAAGTCCTTCCTTGGTCTTATCCATATTTCTTTGCACGTTGAACACACATAGGCCACAACTGGAAATAAAAAAAAAACTGCAACCGCGTTAATTGCGTTATTTTTTTTTAACGCGTTAAATATTTCAAATTAATCGAATGCGTTAACGCGCTAATTTTGACAGCACTAATATATATATATATATATATATATATATATATATATATACATCCTAACAAGGTCAATTCACCTGCTTCTAATATCTAATAAAAACCAGGCCTGGAATGTGTAGCATCTCTACACGAGGTTGATACTGTCTATCGCCCATGTAGCTGACATTATTGAAGGTAATTGGGGTACGTCCTCATCTTGAGCTGTTTTCCTAGTGTCTCAACATCCCCTTGGAGAATTTCGCAATTTGCTCTTTAAACACTCCAGCGAGAAACAAAGTAGCTGTATCAGCACATCCATTCCCCAACAAACCATCAGGCCAAACAGAATCCCCAGCCAGTCAAATCGTCTTGGCTCATGTAACCCTATTCCATTTCAACAAGTGCAGAGAAACAGAGAAAGACATAGAGAAATTAAAACTTGCCCATTAGATATGTTGGATAAGTATAAATTCAAGCAAAGTTCTTATTAAAAAAAATCTTTTTTTTTTTTTTTTTTCAATGAGGTGTGCTTATAAAGTTATAGAGTAATATTTCAAAAAACGATAAGCTCAAAATTTCCTTTTTCAGTCTGGTGATTGAGTCTAGAGCCTGTGCTAATGATATCAACTTCAGTTGAATTGGAACTTTTTCTAATTTCAAATGAATCTATGCTACACAGGTTGGAAATATTAGAAAGAATCTCCTGCCTGAATATAAATCCAGTCGGGATAATAACTTCAGTGTCTCACCATCAGTCTTTAGACTAACTGTATGCACCATAATTAACTGGCACCCAAAGGAAGAGAACACAAACTCTGCTTTGCAAGTCAATATGACGGTAATTGTTGCTGTTGAGTCAGGACAGGACAGACTGGGAAATTATTATGTGGCTGTATTTGACTTTACCCATTGCTCAGGGGATCGGAGTTTAACAAAGAGGCCTCTGTTTTCGGAATTGCAATTTAGGCACGATGTGTACAGAAACATGACCTCCCAGCGAGGAGAAGATCTAATTTGCTTTTTCTGTGTCCTGCTCTCCTGAGACTGTTTAGAAAAGAAAAGGCTTGATTCAATAATGGTCTTCCAGAACTCTGTCTCTCCCCTAGCGCTGCTAGCATATTAATGCATGGAAAATAAATGTGATTGTCTTCCATCAAAAATCAGTGTCAATTATTGGTTACAGAGAGGTATGTCTTGAACTGAAACTCGATATAATGCAACAGAGACTGCTCACATGGCTCCAGGAATATTTTTCCCATTCATTTTCAAATTAAAAAAAGAAACCAAGTCATGAACCGTATCTGATCCATGAACTAAACTCCTTCTTAGCTGAAGCACATTTTAAACTTGATCAAAGAATCCTCAATCAATCAATCAATCAAACAATCACGGTTTCCCAAAAAAATATTAAGAATCACAGCACAACTGTTTTCAACATTGATAATAATACAAATATTTCTTGAGCACCGAAATCTGCATAATAGATTGATTAAAGACTAAAGCCTGTAGTAACTGCTACTCAGAATTAAGCTTTGCGTGATATTTTAAATTGTAATTATGGTTCACATTTTTTACTGTCAAATTAATGCAACCTCGGTGAACCTTTCAAAAACATTAAAGAGATAGTTCACCTCAAAATTATAATTCTGTCATTTACTCACTCTCAAGTAGTTCCAAACCTATATGAGTTTCTTTCTTCCGCTGAAAATAAAATAAGAAAATGAGGTATGTTGGTAACCATAGAGTGCAATGTTGGTTGCACTCTATGTGCCATGTGCCATGTGCCCTGAGCCCTTATTCATTTTTTTTTTTATACATGCCCTCATTGTATAGTTGTATTTTATATTCTATTTTTGATCTAGATTTTTAGGCTTAAGTTCTAGTGTTATCTGTATGCACCATGGGTCTGAGAGTAGCGCACAATAAATTCTCTGTATGTACTGTAGATGTGGAAGAACTGACAATAAAGCAGACTTGACTAACCAAAAAGTTGACGTTAGCCATCGACTTCCATGGTATTATTTTCCCCTACTAAGTCAATGGCCATCATCAGCTGCAGAACTGGAGCTTTAGAGCTTGAATATTGTCCCCTGGAGATACATTGAGTATCACTGAAAGGTTTGGATGGCATTTTGGTTTGCTAATCAATGATATGAACGTTTACTTTCTCACTACATTTGGAAAAGGCTGGATACACTTTATTTCTTGTCTTTAGATATTTGTCTAGAAAAGAAGTCAAGAATGTCCAGTGGAATCCAAAAAAAGGAAGTTATCCGACAACTTATGCTGAACTGCCTGGGGCCAAAAGGATTTAGAAACGATATAAATCTATTCTAGAAATCTGTTGTCGAGTTCATCATCCTTTCAAGCATAACATTTCTAGTCGTTTTGAGTGGAAGTCATCATTTGAATTGAGGCCTGCCTAAAGCGCACTACAATTCAGCCTGACATCTTGCATATTTACTGCATCTTGCTCAAAGAGCATGTAAAATCAAACTAATGAACTATGATAAATGGAAAACCCAAATGCTCTCATTTGGCTGACAGAATACAAATGAGAACTAAACATTTATGGTCAAAGGAATGTATAAACAGATACATAAATCAAAGTCCAATTTTAGCCACAGGCTTACATACAGGCTGCTTTATTCCCAGAGGTGAAAATCAAATTTTGTGTGAATATGGGCCAACACTTAATGGATCATGAACAACCTTTTCAAAGATACAGTATGTCCACCATCTGCAGATACTTACTTTTAAAATATTCTTATAGCATACAACAATCCATTTCTCAAATATTTACTAGAACATCCACAATTACATAAATGCCTAAAAGCAGGAAGATCTTGAAAGCTAAACCAAGGGTTGTCTAATTGCCTTCTATTGTTTGAGGTTTGAGGGGAAATGACTGTTAGCAGAACAGAGCATTCATCATCAAGGCAGTACTGGCAGACATGAGGAGTGGGCAACGTTCAGACAACTCCTCAGTGAACGGACCATTTTCTTTATACCAAAACTACAAAACTTCACAAAACTAACTAAAACACAACAGCAACAATGATAAATAATTCTAAATAAAATGGAGACAAATATTTTGGTCTCTTCAGAATTAGAATAAGCTTTATATCCAAGTATGTTTACACATGCAAGGACTTTGTTTTCGCTTTGCAGTGCAACAGAATGACAGTGACAACAAATACACAGATAATAAAATAATAAAAAAAAAACAAATAAGTAGGTAAGGAATAACAATATTAAAACTGACAATTGTATGTGCAGGTATATTACAATGGGAAGTATTTGAAAGTAAACATTTAAGAAGTGGACTAAGTATGTATGTTAGATAAATAAGTGTTTACATAGGGTTGTGTTCTCCACAGTAATTATCAAGTGTTCATAAGATGGATTGCCTGAGGGAAGAAACTGTTCCTGTGTCTGACCGTTCTGGTGCTTAGAGCTCTGTAGCGTCGACCAGATGACAACAGTTCAAAGAGGAAGTGTGCTGGATGTGAGGGGTCTAGAGTGAATTTGCCAGCCCTTTTGCTCACTCTGGATAAGTACAGTTCTTGAATAGAAGGGAGGGTTGAACTCTATTCCCGATGATTCGCTCTGCAGTCCGGACTATCCTCTGTAGTCTTCTGAGGTCAGATTTGGAAGCTGAGCTGAACCAGACAGTTACTGAAGTGTAGAGGATGGATTCGATGATGGTAGAGTAGAACTGTTTCAGCAGCTCCTGTGGCAGGTTAAACTTCCTCAGCTGGTGAAGGAAGTACAACCTCTGCTGGGCCTTTTTCACAATGGAGTCAATGTGAATGTCCCACTTCAGGTCCTGAGAGATTGTGGTGCCCAGGAACCTGAATGACTCCACTGCAGTCACAGTGCTCTTGATGTCGCTTGCAGTACTTATTTCATAGAAATAATTAAAAAAAAAAATTGTTGTTGTTGTTGCTTCAGTTGGCTGAATCGTGCACATGATTTACTATTTTGTTCCCTTGATTTCTAAATTGTCCTGACCATTTACTAATTTGTTCCCTCGATTTGCAAAAACTGTGTACACGATTTATAAATCGAGAGAACTAATTAGAAAATTGTGCTGATGTTTTAGCAAATAGAGGGAACTAAATAGTAATTGTGTGCACGTTTGATTATATATCAAGGGAACAAATTAGTAAATTGTGTGCTCAATTTGTGTGGGACTACCGTAAGAAAACACCTTACAATGAAAAAAAAAAAAAAATTCAGAACACCTTAGCAACCACATTGTCTTAAAAGCCATCCAACATCTTAAGACAAGAACGTCTCGGTTACGTACATAACCCTCGTTCCCTGATGGAGGGAACGGAGACGTTATGTCGACCGACAAATGGGGTCTCACTTGGGAGGCCAGTCATCTCTGAATTTAAGAGAAAACGCCAATGAAAATTGGCTAGTGGATTAACATACTTGAGCCACTCCCATACCGACGGGTATAAATAGGGCGACAGGTGCATCCACTCATTAGGTTTTACGCTGAGGAGCCGAGAACGTGTCCCGACAACAGTGAATGGTTCAAGGTTGTGGCATGGGGACATAATGTCTCCGTTCCCTCCATCCGTTCCCTCCATCAACAATTGCGCTGCAATTGTTGACAAGCCCTGGAGTGCCACAAAAGCTACGCTTAAGGTCGTAACCTTCCCAAAGCCCCAGCGCAAATTCACTGACCTTGGTACCGAAGGGGCCAAAGGGTGAGTACATCGCTGCTGGAGAAGGCCATGCTGCTGTTCCGCCCACATAAAGTTAATGGAAGGGATTTCAACCTTGAGAGAAAGATTGCTTCAAATCTTCCCTATTTGTTCTTTCAGCTGGCAAGACAATGGGGAAGCGTGCCTTAGGAAAAGGTCGCTACAGAGACCACATCCTACCCGTAGGGAGGTGACGTGGATATACCGATATGGACTGACCCAGGGTCAGTACTACATATGGAAGGGGTCACTGAGGCAGGTCCTACCTTGGAGTAGGGATGGAACGGCTGCCAGAAGAGACTGAGAGAACGGGTCTGTCAAGGGAAGACACGGGTTTGCCAAGAGGGAAACCTTACCGTGGAAGAATACAAATATGGGATTACCCGTAGGGAACCAAGCCATATGAACACCTAGCCCAGTACAGGGGCTGACCGGGACTCCGGGCATGCTTACGCCAGTACTGGGCCTGGCGACAGACTGCTCCACCAAGTCTGACTGCCGAGGGTGCTGGAGGATGCTTGACCAGGGTATGCCCACCATGGAACTCTACTGGGAGAAGAAAGGTGCTCACATCCCTGTGTTAGGGGGAATGGCGCAGCAAGCGTGACACCCAGCCAGCCCTTCCTGCCAATATACCTGTTAACCAACACACAGGAAGAAACTGGCTCTACACGGTTAAAACCTCGCAAAGGTGTTAGGTGTCGCCCAGCCCACAGCTCGACAGATGTCTGCCAAAGAGGCGCCGTGCGCCAGCGTATAGGAGGAGGCCACACTCCGTGTGGAGTGGGCCCTCGCCCCCAGGGGGCAGGGCTCACCTTGGGAATGGTAAGCCAAGGCGATGGCATCCACTATCCAGTGGGCCAACCTCTGCTTAGAGACAGCCTCTCCCTTCTGCTGACCTCCAAAGCAGACCAGGAGCTGCTCAGAGCTTCTAAAGCTCTGGGTACGGTCCACGTATATGTGAAGCGCTCTTAAGGGACACAGCAACGACAAGGCTGGATTTGCCTCTTCCAGGGGCAGCGCTTGCAGGTTCACCACCTGGTCTCGGAAGGGAGTGGTGGGAACCTTGGGCACATATCCAGGCCGGGGTCTCAGGACAACGTGCGAGTAGGCCGGCCCGAACGCAAGGCACTCTTCACTTCACTTACCGAAAATGCTTGGAGGTCCCCGACCCTCTTGATGGAAGTGAGCGCGATCAGGAGCGCTGTCTTGAGAGACAGGAACTTAAGCTCGACTGAATCCAGCGGCTCAAAGGGACCCCTCTGAAGTCCCGCCAGGACAATAGAGAGGTCCCAGGAGGGAATCAGGGGTGTCCTAGGAGGATGTAACCTTCTGGCACCCCTCAGGAACCTAACGATCAGATCATGCCTCCCCAGGGACCGTCCGTCCACTGCATCGTGATGGGCTGCAATGGCAGCCACATACACCTTCAGGGTGGAGGGTGACAGCCCACGCTCCAACCTTTCTTGCAGGAAAGAGAGCACGACTCTGACCCGGCATCTCCGGGGGTCTTCTCGGTGAGAAGAACACCAATTCATGAACAGACTCCACTTCAGAGCATAGGCCTGCCTCGTAGAAGGGGCTCTAGCCTGAGTGATAGTGTCTACCACCGCTGGGGGCAGATCACTTAGGTCTGCTGTGTCCCGTCTTGAAGCCACACGTGGAGGTTCCAGAGATCTGGACGCCGGTGCCAAATGGTGCCAAGCCCCTGAGAGAGGAGGTCTCTCCTCAAGGGGATGTGCCAGGGAGGGGCTGTCACGAGGAGCATGAGTTCCGAAAACCAGGTCTGGGTGGGCCAGTAAGGCGCAACCAACAGGACCTGAGTGGGGCAAAGGCGCCCTCCGTGAACTTCGTGAAGACACGGGTGAACAGGAAGAGCCCGAAGGGGAGGACCTGGTACTGCCATGCCTGACCCTCGAATGCAAACCGCAGAGCGGTCTGTGGCGAGGAAGGATCGAGACATGAAAGTACGCATCTTCCAGATCGATCGCTGCAAACCAGTCCTGGGGCTGAACGCATTTGAGAATGCGTTTCTTCGTCAGCATCTTGAACGGGAGCTTAAGCAGGGCCCGATTCAAGACTCGCAGATCCAGGATAGGCCGAAAGCCACCGCTTTTCTTGGGTACGATGAAGTAAGGGCAGTAAAATCCCGTCCTCATCTCGGCTGGAGGGACCGGCTCGATTGCATCCTTCGTCAGCAGGACAGCAATCTCCTCGCGCAAGACAGAGGCGTCCCGGACTGCCACCAAAGTCTCAAGCACGCCATTGAACTTGGGGGGTCACCGGGTGAACTGAATCGCATAGCCGAGTCGGACCGTCCGGATGAGCCAGCGTGGCGGGTTGGGCAGCGCAAGCCACGCTCCCAGACTCCGTACAAGTGGCACCAAAGGGACAGTCGACATACCCGCAGTGCTGCAGTGATGGGGAGTCGTGTCAGAAGGCCCAGAAGGCATTGCGTCTTGGGTCATCACAGCCACACTCCCGTGTTCCCGGAGGAACTGGCCAGAGACGCGTGGAGAGGCGTTGCGTCTCCAAACCACGACCTCTCGACCGCTGGCGAAAGGGGGCATCTTGGGTGAGAATGAGGAGGCAGTGCATCGCTCATCGTCAACACACGAGCCTTGCAACTTGGAGGAAAGGGAAATTGCTCTTTCATTGAAAAAGTGGGTGCCACTGGCCATTTGACCAGCGGCGGAACAGAAAGAAACATAACTGAAGATTTTCCACCTGGCCCTCCCCCGGGGGAAGGAGTGGCGCTGTCTTCGCCAGCTCCTGAAGAGCAGATTCCCACATCTCCGAGTTGCCCATGTCAGGGCATTTAGTCGACTTCTTTGAGGACTTTGCAGCCGGGAGTGACACGCTGGGCGCCGCTCTCCTGCGCGGGGGTCGACTACCGGCCTCGAAGAACTCTCAGCATGGGGCAGAGCTGGTCTGGAAGACGCAGGGGGGCGCCCACGGTGACGAGCAGGCTGAGGCATTGCCTGCGACGGAATGGTGGCAACCGGAGGATCACGTCGTGGCGAGATGTGTTGTATGGCCTCAGTCTGCTGTTGTTCTGTCAGGAACTACTGGGCACAGCCCCTGACAGCATCACCACACAGGACAGCCTGGGACATGGGAGCATCGAGAAAATGCACTTTGTCAATGTCTCTCATACAGACCAGGCTGAACCTGAAACGGCACTACTGGACCACCAGAGTGGACATCGCCTACCCAAGGGACTGCGTTCTGACTTCCGTCACCCGGAAGGGGGAGGTCAGTCGCCATGCATCAACCTCGGGTTGGTCTTACCCTCGTGCATTTGTTAAAGCCTTGGCTTGTTGGGTTTGCAGGAAAGCCATGGCATGCAAAGCAGAGACAGCTTGGCCCGCAGCACTGTAAGCCTTGGTAGTGAGCGCGACCGACAACTTACAGGCCTTGGATGAGAGACGTGGATTATCCCTCCCAGTGGCGGCGTTTTGCGGACACAAGTGCACCGCAATCGCACTCTCCTGCTGGGGAATGTCAACGCACCCCTAGCTGCCCCGCCATCGAGGGTAGTAAGGACGGAGGAACGAAATGAGCTGCTTCCGGCTGTAAAAGGGGCCATCCACGACTACATCACTTCCCCATGCACATCCTCCCAAGTGAGACCCCATTTGTCGGTCGACATAACTCGTAGTGACCGACAGATAGGGAACTACACACATTATCTTCAGACAAATGTTAACTCTAGTTTTACATTCTTATCCACACAGCCATGAAAGCGATGATAAAAGAAAGAGAGATGAGTGATATCATTTATGATTCCACTGAGCTTTCCACACCTGAGGTTTCCGTTTAGAATTGCATGTTTTTCCGTGGACACCTACCACCTCCACCCACTCCATACATATTTATGGATTCAATGTTTTGGTGTGTCAAATATTTCCAACTGTGCCCAGCCAGCAGATGGATCTCTTTTTGCTTCATTTCCTCAATGCGGTGTACTGGTACCTGTGTTACAGCACAGAGGAAAGATGGAATTCTGAGTTCTTCCAGGCAATTATTACCTTTTGTGTGTGCATGGCTGAGCCCGAAACCTGAAAAATGCTATCTTCTTAGGCAGTATTCAGAAGCAGGAAGGTATAGAGCATGTGCAACATGAATTTGTGTAGCATGTCCATTAAGATGCATCTTCAGTATATATCCTATTTATCATAATCTTATGGGTCCAAATCAGGGGCGGGTTATTTAAATAAAAGTGTTGTTTGAAGAAATGTATCAAAATAATCTATAAATTATCATCTTTTTTTTTTATCCAATAATTAACTTCTTTCCAAAAGCAGAATTACGTATTTTAATGTCTTTCAGGTCACTGCAGAATGTTTTGTTATTATTATTATTATTATTAACATAATGCATGAGACAGAGTTCTACTGAAAAGTGTTGCATTAAGATTTATCAAAAATTCTGCTTTAAATACATCACTTTCTCACCAATGAGAAACTCCCACCGCTGCCAAACCTTTTCTGCAGTGAATGGGTGCCATCAGAATGAGAATTCAAAACAGATGATAAAAGCATCACAATAATCCACAAGCAGTCCACACCATTCCATTCTTTAATCAGTGTCTTGTGAAGTAAAAGCTGCATATTTGTAATAAGAAGAAAGAAAAAGTTAATCTCTTCTTGTCCTCCCACATAAAAATCCATAAAAACACACTGTCAATCTGTTTTAGACTGTTTTCTCTTGTAAATGGTGCTTAATCTATGCATATTTCTCTGCTGATTTGGACAAGTTGAATTTAACACTGGATAAATCAATATTATGGATATACGACTATATTTTTGGATTTGTTTCTTACAAACATGCAGCTTTTCATAAGACATTAACTTAACGAAACTGGAGTTTATTTTTTTTTATGCTGTTTAGACTCTCATTCTGACGGCACCCATTTACTGTAGATGATCCACTGGTGAGCAAGTGTTGTAAAGCTACATTTCTCCAAATAGTCCTAAATCTTGGACAGAAAATATTTTCAGAATTTAAAAATTTCTCAAGGATTTCTCTTAGGAACATTCTTACAAACTTAATAGAATCTATCTAAATATTTTCAAGCCAGAAAAGCAGCTGCCCTGTTTCATATACAGCCAATGTGTCCAGACAATTTTGTACTTGTTGAACATGTACTGACAATAATGCACCTACTGCAGATGGGTCACATAAATATAATGATGTGATCACGAGCCTGCTTAATATGAATTATTTGTCCATGCAAACTTCTCTGTTCTTCTGTTCCTCACCGCCATGATTTATTATACCACACATCTGTGGCATGTTGGTCTTGTGCTCCTTTTGTGATGCTAATGCTTGATGACGGATCTCTGTGGAGGTGACTTGCTGTTGCCCAGTTACATGTCCGGATCTGGCCTTTAGGTAGAGCAGTGCCTCATTACAGAGTCTTGAGCTCGTTAGCTCTCATTCTCCGTCCTCCAGTTTTTAACAATGTAGCTACAGGTGAGACGTCACATCATTTAAAAAATTTCTGCTGTTTGTCATCCTGTTCTGATGTGTCTGCCCCGTGTCTGTGCACATTGTTTTCAAGCTTTCACCTATAATGCAGCTCACAATAATCTGTAATGTAACAAGATAAAGTGAAACAAGATATAATTCCCAACATGCCACATAATTATATATTATTGTTTCTATATGTATTTATTTACTGGCAAAATTGTTATTTAGATGATTATGAATATGAATATTTATGAAAATTTAAATGAATATGAAATATTTAAGATAATGCACTTGGTAACTAATCAAAATTTAGGCACCACTTGCTGTATTTTAATATTCAATGCCAGTGAACCTGAACTGAAAGGCAAAACAAAAGAGGCATCCAATTTTATTCTCATTTTTCTATGTTTTGCTCAAAGTAGAGAAAAAGCCATTGTATCCAGACTACTAATGCTTGAGTAGAAGTGCTGTCTGTTTGATGCTCGGTGCTGTGCTCTATTCCATTGGGTTGAGCAAATAAAAAAGCCTCTCTCGTGTCAGCGAGCTTTGAAAACCCAATTACTCCCAAGGAACAATTATTTTCTGTTTGTGCCGGCGTGTCAGGCTGCTTGAGTCTTCCGCTTCTGTTCATTTAAGACAAGGTAAAAAGAGGAAAATGTTGACATTGAGATGGAAAATAAATTATGGGATGATTCCCATCGCTGTGTTATTCTATTTGTGTCTGGTTAGATTAATAAGAATACATCAATATTTAGTTTTGCTTTTTAACTCATAAACTCAAAGTTTCATGAATATTTAATATAATCTTTTAACCAAAGGAAATATAGCCAGTCGTTCAATGATTGTACTGCATGAGAAAATAAAAAATATATAATTGCTTTTTATTTATTGAAACACTCTGAAGGCAGGGTTTTTTTTTTTTTCAGTATGTCAAGTCTCTCTTTTTTTGCTGATTGGCACATCATCTATAAACTTACATTTGTTTATACAGCTAATATGATTAAATTGTACCTGCTGAATTACAAACAGGCACCAATAAACAATAACACGACAAGCTCATGCTGGGAACTCAGACACTTCCTCAGACATCAAAAACTCTGACATAATCTCAAATAATGTTGTTGGTTTTTTTTAGGAAGATATTGTACACATTCTTCAAAATTAGACAGAATAGATTTTTATAAATGGGGAAAGAATGTTAACGTGTTTATTTAAGCCTCTAATTTAATCTTAAAAAGGTGTTTGCAAACATTAAAGGGAAAATGAGTGAGAAAAAGGGATAGGGGAGGAAATTATGAAAAGGTGAGTGATGGATAAGGTAAAGTAGTTTGACTGTCAGTGACATTGCAGGGGGTGGGTGAGTGAATGTGCTCAAAGGCATAAGACAAGGTGCCGGGTCATGGCACCACTTAATTCTGAAACCACAAGTCAGCTGCCACATACATGCAAGTTGCAGGAAATATTCACTTTTAAAGAAAAGGAGGTTGAAAAGACATTAAATTTGCAATGCAACAAATAGTAAAAGATCTCTTTTGTATTGAGATACATTCAATCGAAGGCTTAACAGAAAAGATACATTCAGCGAGACCAGGTGGGCGCAGGTTTCAAAAAAAAAAAAAAAAAAAAACAGTCCCGCGCAGAGCTCTAGTATGGACATGCTGCTTTGACAAGATGATGACAGATGACAAGAAACCTTTTTTTTTTTTTTTTTTTTTTTTTTTTTTTGTGAGCACCACAGCAGTTTAGGTAGTCTTCAAACCCTATAGTGTGAACTTGCCCTTTATAGACATCTGAGCTGTGGAATGTTCGGCACCTTTTGGTGGCAAAGCTCTTGTTTCATTATATGCTGGGGAAGTGTGGTGTACTGCCACTATTCATTTAAGAGGCGAAGTCGCGGCCTTCTGGTTTGACTCCTAACCCTAGGGTTGTGGGTTCAAGTCTCGAGCCGGCAATACCACAATTTAGGTGACCTTGAGAAAGCCACCGAATCCCCAACTGCTCTCAGTGCGCTGCAGCATAAATGGCTGACCACTGCTCCGTGTGTGTGTTCATGGTGTGTGTGTGTGTGTGTGTGTGTGTGTGTGTGTGTGTGTGTGTGTGTGTTCACTACTCTGTATGTGCACTTTGGATGGATTAAATGCAGAGCACAAATTCTGAGTATGGGTCACCATACTTTGCTGTATATCATGTTACTTTCACAATGTCACAATTAAGACTTTCACAATGTCTTAATTTAAATTTTAAGGTTTTGTGTGTAACCCAGTTCCCTTAGAAGGGAACAAGACTCATTGCCATATTACTGGTATGCCTGGGCATCTTCTTTCAGACAATGAGTTTCCATGATGTACAGTAGATACCAACTGACAAAATTCACATGTGCTTCAGACAACAGTAAAAATGTGATTGCTAAATATTATCAGAGAAAATGATTCTCATATCTGTGTGCATCAGTTCCATTGACACACAAGGATTTATCGGTACTATTTTACTGAGCCAGACTAAAAAAGTTCTATCTGTGCCCATAGTGCAATATATGGTTCTATTTAAATCACAAAAGTTGAGTGAATTCAACTCCTCAGACCAAAGCACTACCATATACTCACTCTTAGCTTTCACAAAGACCTTTGCATCCACACAAATGTTGACAGAAAGGAAGAGAGGACATAAAGAGTTATGAAGTCATTCTGCAATAAGTGTGGAGGGGGAGAGGACCTGATGCATTACAGATAAGAGGATTACAGGCCGAGCTATTCATGAACTATTCATTTGAGATTTCAAAGCTCCTTCAATCCTCTTGGGGAGCCGCCATATCGATGTTGCTAATCTCCAGGGCAAATTCTAAGGGTAAATTTCAAAGTCTGGGTGCATCTGTCCTGTTATCGTCTCCAGTCCACAGATGGTCAAGATTTTCTAATCAAGTGCAATTCAGGAGGTTAAAAGAGCTGCAGGAGAAAATGTAGTTATTTTAATGAAGACGTAAGGAATATATGTAAAGCTGGAGTACTGTGAACTATTTCACACCTCTGTTCTTTTTAAAGCTGAAGTTTGTAAATTTACCCATTTTAAAGAACTTTCTATTCCGGCATATTATGCAGTGAGTGACGTCTATAAACAAGCTATTTGAATGTGGATTTCCCCAAAAACTCAAGTCTACCACTGTAATTGTGTGCTATCAAAATATTGATCTGTTTGTTTATACATTCTGACCAGCCTGGCACAGCAACAGCTTAACCTATGGCGTGAGTGGGGGGGTACACCAGTGGTAAGTAAGGCAGATCTACTGTTTTAACACTTTAATGTGCATTGTAACCATGCATTTGACCTTTTTATTATTATTATTTTTTTTTTTTTTGCAATCAAATTAGTGTAATTAAAACTCACCAAACCCCATTTTGGCTGTTTGTCCTTATACCCCTCATTGAATAAAGTGTGTAATGGCAATTATATCCATTGGGTGGCAAAGCTGCAAAAATATATTGATGCCGAGATGCCGAAAAAAAAGGAAGTGTATTGACGTGACACCTCCCTTCAAACACTAGCTACAAGATGAGATGAGTTTTAATTTTTTAATTGTATTTTTTTATATATATCAGATTTCATGTTCTAGACTTCCTAACAGTATAGTTTGTTGAATGTCAGAAACGCCATGATGAAATGTATCTCTGTGCTACCTCAGGAAATCATCTAGCTCAGCAACGCAGTTATAAATCGACACAGCACTGCACAAGATCATTGATGAGAAGTTATTTGAACAACAAAAAATAATGCTTTGTTACATATCACCATATTGTATCGAAAATTTGTTCTGTTATTTGTCTAGTTCTACTATTTGACTATTAATCTTTAACCATCCATTTACACAGATTGCCACTAGAACTATTATTTATTATGTTTATTATTTGTAATCTAACTAATCATTTATAGTGCTTGTTGGTTTTATCATCATTCATGTTGTTTTTAATAAATTTATTTACTTTACAATTTATTTGATTTAAAATATATTACATTGAATGCTGCACTTTTTACAATGGGTTTAAATGTATGCTATGAAAAAAAGTTGACATTTGCGAAGAATGGTAACCCATATTTGGAATTGGTGCTATGCATTTAATTCATCCAAGCACACAAACATGTCACAGTGTCTGGGTTGTGTTCCCTGGGGTTCCACTAGATGTCCTCCTTTCTCACGGTGTCTGTCACCAGATCACTTCCTGTTCCCTTATTTGGTCACCTTCCTCCTTGTTGTGTAATTGATTGTTTCCCCACCTGTCTCCTGTTTCCTCATTATCCTTCTGTGTATAAATACCCAGTCTGGCTTAGTCTGTGTTACGGAGTCCTTGTCTAATGTCTTTGCGTCTTACAGGTCCGTCAACTCTTGCCCTTGTCTTGCCCTTGTCTTGCCCTTGTCTTGCCCTTGTCTTGCCCTTGTCTTGCCCTTGTCTTGCCCTTGTCTTGCCCTTGTCTTGCCCTTGTCTTGCCTTTGTCTTGCCTTTGTCTTGCCTTGTGTTCGTGTCTTGTTTATGTGGATTGATGTTTTGGTTTCGACCCCTGCCTGGACTGTTTACCCGATTGGATTACCCCTATTAAACTTCCTTACCTGCACTTGGTTCTCTCTCGTCGTTCCTTGCATCACGGTACGTGACAAAACAGCAGTGACTATGGAACACGAACACACACATGTTTGTTTTTTGTGAAAAGTTGGGACATCTCATAAGCGTAATTGTTTCTATACCTTAGAAACTGTATATTCTATCGGCCTTCACCAACCCTACCCCTAAACCTAACCCTCACAGGAAACTTTGTGCATTTTTAATTTCTCAAAAAAATCTCATTCTGTATGATTTATAAGCGTTTTTGAAAAATGGGGACATGGGTTATGTCCTCATAAGTCACTCTCTTCTTGTAATACCTGTGTCATACCCATGTCATTATACAGAGTTGTGTCCTGATATATCACAAAAATAAGAGCGAGCGCACACACACACACACACACACAGACACGGAGCAGTGGGCAGCCATTTTTGCTCCAGCCCCCATGGAGCAATTAGGGGGGTCAGTGCCTTGCTCAAGGGCACTTCACCCATGGGTATTGAGGGTGAAAGAGAACACTGTTCATTCACTCCTCCCACCTACAACTCCTGCCGGCACTGAGACTTGAACCTGCGATCTTCGGGTTACAAGTCCCCATTAGGCCACAGCTACCCCCTTATAATAAAATGCATATTTTAAGCATAATCTAGTGTCTGTAATGTTTTTATTAAATAAGTAAATAAATAAACAAACAAACTTCAGTTGCAACAAATGAAAAATTCCATTAATTCCCAATACTTATTAGTTCTACCTGAGAATTAACCAACTGGCTGGATGACTTGTGTAACTGATTAGTGAATAGGTTCATCTGATATATATATATATATATATATATATATATATATATAAAAAGAGTTGCTGGATGGGGTGTCAGGATTTTTTTTTTTTTTTACAGTACGTGTACTAACATGTACTTATGGTGTACTTACAGTAAGAAAGTTCTGGTAATACAGGTAACTACATGGGGTAGGGTTAGGTTTAGGGGTAGGTTCAGGGTTAGTACCTAGTTATTACATAGTTATTGTAATTATCTATAATAAGTACATAGTATGTACATGAGAAACAGGACTGTAAAATAAAGTGCTACCAATATTTTTTTGCCAAATGTATTTCCTTAGTGGGAGTGTTAAAGGGTTAGTTCACCCTAGAAAATCAAAATTATGTCATTAATAACTCACCCTCATCTCGTTACAAACCCGTAAGACCCTCCGTTCATCTTCACAACACAGTTTAAGATATTTTAGATTTAGTCGAGAGCTCTCTCAGTCTCTCTCAGTCCCTCCATTGAAACTGTGTGTACGGTATACTGTCCACTTCCAGAAAGGTAAGAAAAACATCATCAAAGTAGTCCATGTGACATCAGAGGGTCAGTAAAAAAATTGAAGCAATTTTGGTCCAAAAATAGCAAAAAACTACAACTTTATTCAGCATTGTCTTCCCTTCCATGTCTGTTGTGAGCAAGTTCAAAACACTGCAGTTTAGTGATATCCTGTTTGCGAACTAATCATTCGGTGTAACCAGATCTCCAAATCTGAATCATGAAGAAAAATGAATCTTTTGAAATGGTTTGCGTCTCCAATAAGCATTAATCTACAAATTACATAAGCTGTTAATTTTTATAACGTGACTGACACTCCCTCTGAGTTAACAATCCAATATCCTGGAGTAATTAATTTACGCAAACAGTACACTGACTGAACTGCTGTGAAGAGAGAACTGAAGATGAACACCGAGCCGAGCCAGATAATGAACGAAAGATTGACTCGTTCTCGAGTCAAAAACCGGTTGCATCGGTTTTCGGATCACCAGTAGTTCTTTCGGACAGTTCGATTCAATAAACAAGTTGAAGAAAATGGTTCATCGGTTCTTTTGAGCTTGACGTAATGACGTCATTGGCGATGATTGCCCTTCATTCAAGCTTTTGGTTTACCCGTGCTCATAACATTAGCACAGAATCAGTTCAGATCTCTAGTAAGGACATATAAAATAGTCCATCCGATAAAAAGTATATCTGATAAAAATAAAAA
>NW_020525788.1:0-64310 GCF_003368295.1 Carassius auratus
AAGTGGTCCTGATTGAACTATATTAAGTATACAAAGAAAGTATATAGAGTTACCACTTTGCATAAACGCACACAAAGTAGGCAAACTCCAAAGATTAATATCAGGTACTCAGGAACATGCGTTCAATCTCTTCACTCCGCTCGTTGACAAGAGAGAGGTCGGAAAGTTTCTAGCTTGCCACCTATCGTCCTATATCAGGAAGGGGGGGGGGCAAAACATTTTCACACCACTGTAGGTGTGAAGACTCACGTTCATCACACTTTACGAAACATCATCACAGCAAGACCCCTCTACCTGTTTGATTTGAAAACAAAAGGCCTGTAGATTGTCACATACTCCTTTGAGAAATACTATAGTTCAGTTCAATTCAGCTTTTTACGATACAAATTGTTTCAAAGCAACTTTGAAAATTAAGTTTTTTACAATATTTAGTAGTAGCTTATCAGTGGTGACTATCAGTGTCACCACTGATCAGCATCAGCATGAACTGTTACAGTTCTGTGGAGGAATTTTGGTAATCTATGCAGAATTGTTGTAATTCATCCACATTGGAGGGTTTTTCGAGCATGAACCACCTTTTTAAGGTCATGCCACAGTATCTTAACAGGATTCAGGTTAGGACTTTGATGTTGACTTTTATGATGTTCTTTTTCTGAAATGCAGTGTTATGTAATGGGCCCACACCTTCCAAGAGGTTCAACGTTTGTCTCCTCAGTCCTCAGAGAATTTTCCCAAAGTCTTGGTGATCATCAAGATGTTTTCTGGCAAAACTGAGACGAGCATTTGTTCTTTTTGCTCAGCGGCGGTCTTCGTCTGTCTTCTTGGAACTCTGCCATGCAGACCATTTTTGCCCACTGTCTTACTTATGATGGAGTCATGTACACTGACCTTAAAGAGCCACACAGATGGGAAATCAAAAAATTACCTGAATCGCTGAACGAGTCGTTATAGATTTCAAATCTTGTGCCCATCTCTATGTACGTCACTAGGAACACTTTGCATAATAATCTCCGCCTACCGTCTTGGGAGAAACGGAACTCTGAACTGCCCCACCCCCCCACACAGATGCTCTGGTTGGTGTGATAGCGTCATGTCGAGGAGACAGTGTGTTTTCAATTGTAAAGGCAAGTTTGTTTTATTTTCACTGCCAAAGAATGAAAATCAGAAGAACCAATGGCTAAAATTAATTTTTACCACAATACCAGAGCAGTACAACAAATCCCTTTTGTTCTGTTCACAACATTTCACTGATGACTGCTTTTCTAATCTCGGTGAGTACAGCGGGATTTTCAAAGCGTTTGGCCATAAAAGAGGGTTCATTACCAAATTTATTTAGAACAAACGAGCATCTCCGAATCACAACGCGCAGTATGATTATGAAGTTATGTGTCTGTTTTCTCCCGAGCGTCTTATCAGTATGTGTGCTGTCTGCAGCCTGTGTGCGCTGATCGTCATGTCCAAACACGTCATTAAAATTAAGTGTAACTCTGTGAATACTCAACGAAGAGACATGAGAGAGATATCTATAGAAAGCTTGACATGTCTACTTTAAAACTAAACAAGTGCTGCCGAACAGATATTCTGTGATAAAGTAATCCATATAAAAATAACGCTATGTCTGTTTTTCATGTCTCCCTTCGTTATATGTGACCACGCCCCCACGCTGAATGCGCTATTCAGATTCAAACTGAAGCGCGCGGCTTGAATACACCAACACAGAAGAAAAAGCAGCGAGACTGTTCAGGTTTTTTATTTTACTGTTTGCTTCGCGATGAGAGGAATAAGACATAATTCACCCCAAACAGATGTTAACGCAAAGTTTACCGTGGAGGTGTGTGCGGAACAACCAGTCAAACCTGACTATGTTAGTTGACCAATCAGAACACAGTATGCTACCGAAAGGTGGGGTTTAAGGAAACTGAATCTTTTGAACAGCTTCGCGCGAACCGTTTGGGGATCTCTGAGAATTTAGGTAATTTTAAAATTATATTTTGACAAAATGACAATGTTTTTTTAACCTTGGATGGATTTAAACCTAATGTACAGGACTTATAAACAGTGATAGGAAGCTTAGAATTTTCATCTTACTGGCTCTTTAACTGAGGCGAATGAGGCCTGCAATTCTTTGAATGTTATGTATGGTCTTTTAGGAACTCTTGGATGTGCTCTTGGCATAATTTTGGTCAGCCGGCCACTCTTGGGAAGGTTCTCCACTGTTCCATGTTTTTGCCATTTGTAAATAATGGCTCTTACTGTGGTTCGATGGAGTGCCAAAGCTTTAGATATGGCTTCATAACCTTTTCCAGACTGATAGATCTCAATTAATTTCCTTCTAATTTCTATTTTTTTTTTTTTTTATCTCAGCATGATGTCTCAGCGTTACCGTCTGGGCAGAACTATTGTTCCAGTCACCAAAGACAGATTTGCAAATAACCTGCCTGATCTATCTCAACTGCTATTTGTGCCCAAAAATACACATGAATTAGATGAAATCACTGACAACATGGGCACTTTTTTCTCTAATACAATAGAAGCTGTTTCCCCCATCAAATTGAAAAAGGTTAGAGAAAAACGTACTGTGCCATGGTATGGTAACAGTAATACTCACTCTCTCAAGAAAGTAACTCGTAATCTTGAACGCAAATGGAGAAAAACTAACTTGGAAATTTTTAGAATTTCATGGAAAAACAGTATGTCCAGATAGACAGGCTCTAAAAACTGCTAGGGCAGAGCATATACACAAACTCATTGAAAATAACCAAAACAATCCAAGGTTTTTATTTAGCACAGTGGCTAAATTATCAAATTACCAGATGCCACCTGATTCAAATATGCCACCAACGTTTAATAGTAATGACTTTATGAATTTCTTCACTGATAAAATAGATAACATTAGAAATACAATAGCAAATGTAGATTCTACAGCGTCTAACACTTCAGTTTCATCCAACGCACCCAAAGATAAACTGCAGTGCTTCACAACCATAGGACAGGAAGAACTAACTAAACTTATCACTGTATCTAAACCAACAACATGTTTATTAGATCCTGTACCTAGTAAATTACTGAAAGAGTAGCCGAAGAACCGCTTCTCAATATCATTAACTCGTTGTTATCTTTAGGTCACGTCCCAAAACCATTCAATCTGGCAGTTATCAAGCCTCTTATTAAGAAACCAAAACTAGATCCTAGTGTACTGGCAAATTATAGGCCTATTTCAAATCGTCCATTTATGTCTAAAATTTTAGTCTGCTAAAAAATTGTCTGCTCAATTGAGCACCTTCCTGCACAAAAATGATCTTTATGAAGAATTTCAGTCAGGTTTCAGGCCCCACCATAGCACAGAAACTGCACTTGTTAAAATTACAAATTACCTGCTTCTTGCGTCAGATCAAGGCTGCATCTCATTTCTAGTCTTACTTGATCTTTGTGCTGCGTTCGACACCATGTCCGATCTACCTGCGTTGTCTACCTGTCCGATCGCTACCATTTTGTTTACTTAAATGGGGAGTCATCTCATTTATCATCAGTAAAATATGGAGTACCACAAGGATCCATCCTAGGTCCCCTTCTATTTTCAATATACATGTTTCCCCCTGGTAATATTATTAGAAAATATGGAATTAGCTTCCACTGTTATGCTGATGATACTCAGCTATATATCTCAACGAGACCAGATGAAACTTCTCAATTATCTAAGCTAACAGAGCGTGTTCAAAATGAAAAAGATTGATTGACAAATAATTTTCTCCAATTAAACTCGGATAAGACAGAGATATTGATTATTGGACCAAAAAACACTACACAGAATCTTGTACAGGTAGATTACAATCTGCAACTAGGCGGATGAACTGTTACTTCCTCTACAGTCAAAAATCTGGGTGTTATATTTGACAGCAACTTCCCTTTAGAAAATCATATTTCCCATGTTACAAACTGCATTATTCCATCTTAGAAACACTGCCAAGCTACGAAACATGTTATCCGTTTCTGATGCAGAAAAGCTAGTTCATGCATTTATGACCTCTAGACTGGACTATTGTAATGCACTTCTAGGTGGTTGTCCTGCTTCTTCAATAAACAAGCTACAGGTTGTCCAAAATGCAGCAGCTAAAGTCCTTACAAGGTCAAGAAAATATGATCATATTACCCCAATTTTACAGTCTCTGCACTGGCTACCTATTAAGTTCCGTATCAGTTACAAATTATCATTACTTACCTATAAGGCCCTAAATGGTCTAGCTCCTGCCTTCTACCACATTACAATCCATCACGCTCCCTAAGGTCACAAAACGCTGGACTTTTAGTAGTTCCTAGAATAGCAAAGTCCACTAAAGGAGGTAGAGCTTTCTTACATTTGGCTCCTAAACTTTGGAATAGCCTTCCTGCACTTCCTGATAATGTTCGGGGTTCAGACACACTCTCTCTGTTTAAATCTAGATTAAAAACACATCTCTTTCGCCAAGCATACGAATAATGTATCTATTAAATTGTGAGTGTAATTGCATCTGAGCAAATGTGCATTCTTATTAATTAGCTTGGGTTAAACTAATTTTACTTTGTTGGATCAGCAGCTATGCTAATGATGTCTCTATTTTGTTTCTATGTTTTTGCATTTACATCCTGTGGTAACTAGGATTTACACAAGCTCCAGTCTGGATCCAGAACACCTGAGAAGAGATGATGCTGACCCTCAGAGGACCCCAGATGATCCTAACCCTGAATCAACAAACACAACTAATAAATATTGCTACAAGTGTGACTGCATCATATAATAATTATTAATTAATAATATTAATAATGTTCATCATCTGGCTGACTACGTCTTGTATTAATTTTTCTAAAAATCCTGTCATACATGCACAAACTGACAGTCACCACTTATAAGCTACTACTAAATATTGTAGAAACATTATTTTCTGTAAAGTTGCTTTGTAACGATTTGTATTGTAAAAAGCGCTATACAAATAAAATTGAATTGAATTGAATGTCTAGCTTTTGAGGATCTTTTGGTCTACTACTTCACTACTTCTTCTGTAAATTTAATTGGTAGTTTGCAATCATTGTGCATTACCACCATCTACTGGGCTGAGGTGTGATCACACTGGGATGTCATCAAAAAAAAAAAAAAAAAAACTTTTAACATCCTATAGGACCAAAGCCCAAGCTTCAGCTGACGCTGCGTGTTCAGCTCCTCCAGCTTCCACTCTGAGCTCCTCATCCTACAGGAGAAAATAATTAAATAATAATACAAAAAAACTGCCCTAATAGTGGGCTGTGTGTTGGTTAAATTTTCCATTGTTAAAGTCTTTATTTGCCATTCTTCATATTTTCCCTTTCTCTGGTGTATTGTGTACAATCTAGAAGTATGTGTTTTACATTATCTATTACTCCACAATTTGTACATACTCCAGTCTGATATTTCCTTATAATATGTAATCCACTATTTAAACTTGTATGTCCCGTCCTCAGTCTGGTGAACAATATTTCCTCCTGCCTTTCCACTCCACTGATTTTACTAGTTGTAACCTCTTTGTGTATGTTGTACAAGTGTCTGCCTTTTCCCTCCTTATCCCATCTCTCCTGCCACATTCTGTTAATTGTGTCCTTAATAAAACTTTTAATTTCTGACCTGCTTATTTTGATATCCAGTCTGTTTACTTCGCTTTGTCCTATTTAAGAGATATCTTGATTGCAAACAGGTGTGGCAGTAATCAGGCCTGGGTGTGACAAATATGAGAAATTGAACTCAGGTGAGATCAACCACAGGAAAACACTTCTTCACACAGGGCCATGTAGTTTTGGATTTTGTTTACCCTTAATAATAAAAACCTTAATTTAAAAACTGCATGTTGTGTTTACTTGTGGTATCTTTGACTTATATTTAAATTAGTTTGATGATCTGAAACATTAAAGTGTGACAGACATGCAAAAAATCAGGAAGGGGGCCAACACTTTTTCAGTGGTCTGAGTTGTGCAATAAAAAGAAGAATATGAAGTGAGAAATTGCAATAGAACTGATATTTGGCAAAGAATTCATCAAAAAAGAGAATGAAATGTATTAAAAAATAGGCTTTCTACAATGAAACACGTGAGCACTCAGCAGATGGCAGCATGTAACAAAAAAAGGAAAAAAGAACGAGCGAAAGTCCATCACTAGAGGGCGCTACTGACATCTATAAATGTTTATCTTATTACACAAATGATAAGAATTCATGTGCCTTAAAATGTACTTGAGAGAACAAATTAAGTCTCCAAAAAAAAAACAAAAAAAAAAAACATGGAGAATAAATGTTCACATAAACAGCATCAATATATATATATAACATTTTATAATGTTCTGACTTCACTTACAGAGATGGTTTCATATTTAAAGAAATGTATATTCATATGTTCAGTTATATTCATAACTGTTTCTTTTAATCTGGGTAGCACCCTTACACAAATTTATTAGGGTAAGCTTCCATTCACATACCACAGGTACCAAAGTGTGATACTCCTGGGTATTATCCAAGTGTCACAAAATAATAATAATAAAATTAATTAATTAATTAATTAATTAAATTAAATAAATATATATATATATATATTTAAATGGCTAAAAAAGACAAAGTATAACATCTTAAGTATCTTAAGTAATTTGGTGGAAACTGTGGTTACCATGGTAAATGTTTGTAAATCAATCAATGACTCAGATAAACTCACAAAACACGTGATGATGTATATTGATTACTCATTGGTCTGATGTTTGTTCTCACACAGTTGTCACAAGGGAACTGTGTCAGTCATTATAAGGTTTGTACTTAAATGCCCAGTTACACAAATGTGTTTCATTATCAGTGTTTTTTTATATATATATATATATATATATATATATATATATATATATATATATATATATATATATATATATATATATCAAAGTTTAGGAGAACTAGTTTTATATCTTCCACAAAGGGAACTTTGTTAAGTTGAGCAGAACTATGTATCTAACATAACAACTCAGTAACCAGTATGCTATATAGCTGTATAAACAAGCATTAAGAGTCTCCAAAAAACATATTTCAACTTAAAACTATAGTAGACTGTAGGAGAATTTCAGTAAGGTTTCAGGCCCCACCACAGCAAAGAAACTGTACTGTTTAAAATGACAAATGACCTGCTTCTTGTGTCAGACAGAGGTTCGATCTTATTGCTAGTTTTACTTGATCTTATTGCTGGATAGGTCATCACATACTCATAGATTGATTACAAAACTATACAGGTATTCAAGGGCAGGCATTAAGATGGTTTAGATCCTACCTTTCCAATTGCTACCACTTTGTTTATTTAAATGGGGAGTCATCTCATGATTAATGTAAAATATGGAGTGCCACAAGGCTATGTCCTAGGTCCTCTGCTATTTTCAATATGCATGTTTCCCCTTGGTAATATGAAAAATAAGGGATCAGTTTCCATTGTTTTGCTGATGATACTCAACTAGATATCTCAACGAGACCAGATAAACTTTTAAATTATCTTAACAAACAGAGTGTGTTAAAAATGTAAGATTGGATGACCAATAATAGCAGAGATATTACTTACTGGACCAAAAAAACAGTACACAGAATCTCTTTTATTTTGATTTTAGATGGATCTACTGCTACTTCCTCTACAGTCAAAAATCCGGGTGTTATATTAGACAGCAACTTCCCTTTAGAAAATCATATTTCCCAAAAAGCATTCTTCCATCTTAGAAACATTGCCAAGCTACAAAACATTTTACCTGTTTCTGATGCAGAAAAGCTAGTTTATGCATTCATGACCTCTAGAATGGACCATTGTAATGCACTGCTAGGTGGTTGTCCTGCATCTTACATTTACGTTAAATCATTTAGCAGACGCTGAATGATTATCGAATACAGGTAGTCAATAAACATGTACAGGTTGTCCAAAATGCAGCGGCTATTGTCATTTCCAGGTCAGGAAAATATGATCATATTCCCTAATTTTAAAGTCTCTGTTCTGGCTACCTGTTAAGTTCTGTATCAGTTACAAATTATTATTGCTTGCCTATGAGGCCCTTAATGGATTAGCTACTGTGTTCTTAACTAGTCTTCTACCACACTACAATCCATCTACACAGAATACCTGAGAAGAGATAATGCCAATGACACCAACCCTAAAACAACATACATAACTACCAAGTTTTGCTATAAGTTTGATTTCATCATATAATAATTGCTGTTAATAGTGTTCATCATCTGTTTGATTACGTCTTTTATTGATTTTTTTCATACATTTCTGCCATATGTACATAAACTGACAGTCACCACTGATAAACGACTTCTAAATATTGTAGAAACTTAATTTTCTTAATTTGCTTTCAAACGATTTGTATCGTAAAAAGTGCTATAGAAATAAACTTGAATTGAACTGAACTATAATGTTTCTTAAAGGAGTACGTGATGCAGTCTGCAAGTTCAAACTTTTCATGTCTGAATATTTACTATTTCCTGTTATCAGTGTTCATCTGTGGTCTGGCTAAGTGCTAACCGCTAACAGACTAAATTTTTGCTAAGCTGGCAGCACAGAAAGGCTGAGGCTACAAGAGAGATATTAAGTTAAACACAAGCATTGTCTAAATGAAATCAAAGAAGACATAGTATACAAATGAACAGAGTTATACAGTTAATAATATGCCACAATAATAATATTCCATAATTCTGGATTTAGTTAAACAGAAGTTTAATTCTGACTGGTACATTTACTGACACACGGCTGTAGACTTTTTTTTTCCATTTTGCAAAATGTACAATTAAAAATACATGAGGTTAAAAGTTGTGTGGGCCACCATGACAGTGCACATTCCATATACAAAGAGCGTTATTAATATCTGTCTCGTTGACTCGTCAGCAACGTGGGATGATTTCATCTTGACTACTTGAGCAACTTCCTGTGGTTTCTTGTCTCGCTAGCTTTGGTATCTTTGCATGCATCACCTACACAAACGCTTGATATTTCATTAGAAACACTGCGACGCAAATCAACCCAAGGGTCACCGAGACTTTGTTTAATTTTTCATGAGTTTGAACATTTTAAAAAAAAAATGTTTGAATGCATGTGACAGTATCAGTCCTAGACATGGGAGTAAAGGGTGGAGAATATTTCAACAGTCTGTCCCATCCCCAGGACTTGTATGAGGTGAGATCCAGGAAGCAGGTTGATAAGATAACCAGTGACCTCTACAATAACCCTCTTATTGCACCATCCAGCTCCTAAAATAATCCTTGTGTTGAAAATAGAAACGAATACATGCCTTACAATGGTAAATTAGAGTAACAATGTCAGCACAGACATAGATAGATAGATAGATAGATAGATAGATAGATAGATAGATAGATAGATAGATAGATAGATAGATAGATAGATAGATAGATAGATAGATAGATAGATAGATAGATAGATAGATAGATAGATAGATAGAAAGATGTTTTCTGAGTTAAACAAATATTTTAATGTAAAAGACACAAATGAGCTATAAATTACATTTATATTTGCACATACAATTTACATTATTGTTATTTATGGTAATGCTTAAAAAGTGTTTACTTTTAGCTAGTTGCTAATTAACATGCATATTACTAGTAGCATATTGACTGTTTATTAGGACGTCCAATGCATATATTAATGCATTATTCTGCATGAGCATATTCTATATTTTCATAACCTTACCCCACACATAAACGCAATTACTACAACTACACTATTTACTATTAAAAAGAAGTAAATTATGAGTTTGAGGGAAAATTCTTATATAGCGAATATGTGTTCCCTAATATAAAGTGATATTTTTATACTTTATACTTTATTTATGATGTATATATTTTAATGTTATCTATCATAAATGTATATTGTGTATTAAGACATATCATGAGTACAGAATGTTTGCTGTGTCTCAACCCAGCTAATTCTTTGTAAGTGTAATTTTATAAACCAACAAATGTGATTCTAAATTGTTTGTTTGTTTGTTTGTTTTTTGTATTTTTCAAATAGTTTGAGAATGAGTCTGAGACTGAGCAGATAGAACTTTTAAATTCCATGACCCTTGACCACAAGTTCCTCAATCTCCTCTTGGTAAAGCAGCACAAGAAAGTAAATGAATGTTGGCGCTGTGGCTAATCTGTAAGCCACAGAAAGACAATGGGGGGGGTAGCCTCTCACATTTCAAAACTGGTAGAAGCAGTGATGTTACAGAAGTGATGCAGAGGAAAGCTCTAAAGACAGACTCTTAAAACCATCCATGACTCTGTCGCTGTCTTGTGACATAGCTGTGGGGATTTCCTGTCCTGGCTGTGACTAAAGCCTCAAACTCACTTGGACTATAACTGTCCACCACACATAAAAATAACTCCTCTTGGCTGGAATGTACTGCACTAAATGCTAATTGTGTATATGGTATATTCCCTTGTTAAATATATCTCAAAGAGAAGAGGATGTGCGAAGTGACATTCACAGACCAGCATTTATGGTCAAGACCAAATAAGGCAGTGATGTCTACTGAAGACCGGGGCTAGTTGTCACATGGAAAGTTGTCACAAATACTTTTTCTCAGTAACTGTATGGTTTAGAGTCACACATCCATTACACAATTTGAAATTAATTTTCAATTACACAAAGATAAATAAAATAATTCAAAACATTAATAATGAGTGTATACTATACCAATACCTTCAGTATTCTCCAGTTATTGCATTTTATGTCATGATTTACTTTTTTTTCTTTCTTTTTTTTCTAATAAAGGTCATACAATAAAATTTTATTCTCACTAATGGATCCTCAGTAGTGAATGGGTGCCGTCACAATGAGAGCTTGAACAGCTTGATGGAATATCATGGTATTGAGGTGTTGTATGTGTGGTTTAACTGTGGATATCATGATCTAAATATATGCTACTATGGAAGACCAGTGGTGACTTTTAATAAAATTCAAACAGTCATAATAATTACATTTCACCAGAAAGGGAAGGAAAGGAAATGCTCTGTATTTCACTTATCCGTGTTCACACACAAACCAGTGAGTAGTGAACACATACACATTGTGAACACACATCCAGAGTAGTAGTTTTGTGAACACATACCTGGTCTTGGTATTGAGAATTCTTTTTTTTCGGGGGGGGGGGGGGGGGGATGGGGGTTGACAATTTTTTGGCCCTTAGCTTGAATCTTAAATATATTTTCAGCAAATTTTCATTTTTGGGTGAACTGTTCCTTTAAAGCGCTAATTCGCCACAGAAATAGCACTTTTTACAGACTTCTAGTTCTGAGTGAACAAAAAAGTTATAAAAGCAAAAAAAAAAAATAAATAAATAAATAAATATTAATTAATATTCTGGTAGGGAAAAATTATTGATTTGGTATATTATCCGTCACATTATTTTTTTTTTCACACAAGCACCTGCCTAATGTTTGCATGCACCATTTTTTTCCACTTGAACATTTTGCACAACATGCTGTGGTTTGTTTTCACACAAGCTTCTGTGCAGTTGAATCATTATTGGTTTCACTTTTCACTTTAACACTTATATCCTAACTGCATGAATTATTTAATTAAAATGTGTTCCCTAATTAATCATATAATGCAATAATACACTTGTTGACAATGCTGATCTGTTGTAACAGTTATTTAATTCCCAATTTTTTATCCCGATTAACAAATTTTAGCAAAATTAAAGAACATCGCCAGAGCATCATCATCATACTAGCGTTACAAAAATATTACTTGGTCCTGTATTTTTGGCTTTCACGTGTCCAGATTTGACACTAGTCCCATGACAAATTTCACAGAAACCCTACAAATGACGATACTCTCCAGTTATCCTTGTCATTTCCAATAATTACATCATTTACAGTAGCTAATATCTCTGTGAAGCAACAACCTAGATAACTGTAAATGTTCATCCTTTAGAAGTAACCTCCATAACTCATGTCATGTCCATGTCATGCTGCAGAGTGATTAATCTTGCGTAAGTTATTCCGTTATGAAGCATTAACAAAGACGATACTTCCCGTTTCTGAGGACATAAAAAGCAATAGCAGCCCAAGTGCAGCAAACAGTTTGTGGAATCGGATAGCACACAGGATCCCTCAGGAAACATGTACCTGTCCTCAGCATCTCAACAAATGATCTGTTTGTTTTCTTTGGTTATATTCCTGTGTGCTTTCACATCAGGAGGTGAGTGTCCTTTGACTTCTGCACTCGCACACAAATTGACATTTGCACTCAATACTTAAGGAAAATTGTTACATTTATTTAAAAAATTTATATATATGTTCAACCATAAACCTAATTAAATTCTTATAGATTATAGTTAAAACAAGGACACAAGTATTGGCCAATGTATTAAGAATACTCTGCTTAAGACATAATCTCTAAAGTCTTATTAGCTTATGAAATTTAGCTTTATTTACATTGTTACACTTCGAGAGCTTCCGAAATCAACCTAAAAATGGGAAATACTTTTATTTATGGATGTCTTTCTGTCTGCTTGCAGTGATCTCTCATGACCCTAAAAGGCCAACCTGCTGCAAGGAGGAGATGCTCACGGATAAAGAACCTTTGATCAAAATCACAAGCTGTTACAACCTTCCAGCAACACGCAAATGTCTTGCAGCTGTAGTGTAAGTCTGTCAGTTAAAAACAATAATAATCAAATGCCTGCCAAATCTCTTCTTTGTCAAAAAGCATTTTATTGCATAAATTTTGTCAGTATATGTAGTCTAAATGCTTTTCACCTTTCATCTTTACAGGTTCGTTGATAAAAATAACTGGTTGCACTGCATCGATCCTAAGGCTCCATGGCTCAGTAAAAGGACAAAACGTCTAGAAAAGGTTAGAGTCTTCAGATTATGAAAAAGAGTATGTAAGGAGTAATGCAGGATAGATGAACTGAATAAAATATGACAACCTCTGCATGGTTTATACAAACAAAGTCTATTATAAATTGGTATATATATAAAGGGCTACTTCCTGACCTGTTTTTCTTCTGTTCTAATTCAACAGAACGGTGTGATTTGTAAAGATTATACTAAATCTGAAGATACAGACATGGTGACCAAACATCTGTGAACTTCACCCAGAATCCGGTCTTCACCAGCCACACCAGCAAGGCCTCTTTTCCATCTCTGTTAGCCAGACAAGCTACACTGTACTACACAATTCTGCTGAATACACATGGCTCTTCTACGCTGGAAAAATATGTTGAACATATTGCACGAAGAAACAATCTGCGGTTCGCTTTCACACTTAGCTGCTGGGCAGTCTAAGTTATATTATCCCTTTGTCTTTTTTATTTATTTTTCACATATTGATGTTCTAGTTTTATTTATAATGCTTAATTCATAAATCTTTATTTTCTTTTTAGAATTGTATGTATTATGCATTTGCTTTAAGTATTGTTTAATATATTTAATTTGTTTTTTAATTCGTCCGAGTATATATTTATTTTCCTATTATGACTTATAGAATATACTTTATTTAATTTATGACATCAGTTAAAGTGTTTAAAATGTATTGGATGAAGTATGTATTAAACAAAGATAAACTGCAATAAACACTACTAAATGTTGGTCTTCTGAAATGGAAATTTATCTAAAAACCAATTTAATAGAATATAACTAATATAAGTTTATTTCTGAATTTCTCCTGTGACTGTCTTAACCTTTGATTAAAGGCCTGAGGCCTACAGGAATGAGAGGTTAGCAACACCTTTCTAAACTATTTGAAACCATCAGAATATCTAAGGAGGGTCTTTGTGGTTAGAATGCATTTCACAAGTATTATCACACAGATTTCACATAGAGGTCACAGTAGAGATGAACACACACACACACACACACACTCACTCACTCACACCCAATAACTGTCTGAGGAAACAACATCAGTCATATGTTCCGTTTCTCTAAAACACTGATGGGAACTGTGCATCATCATCCTCCAGAATAATAACAGTCAGACACGTCTTAGAATTTGCTTATGTAAATATTTAGTGTAATGGTGTGAGAAATTATCTCAGACGAGTCTGATTTGTAAGCAATCACCACCGCAGCCATGTAAAGAATTTACAAAAAACTAACCTTTCATTAAAAACAAATGTGTGTGTGAAGGGGTTTCATTATGATTTTTTTTTCTCCAACACATTGTGGGCACGATTATTGGTCCCTTTTTACTGAATACTATTTGCAACCTCCATTTGCCAAGATAACAGCTCTTGAGTCTACTTCCATAATGTCAGATGAGTTTGGACATACCCAAAAAGATTTTGGAGACCATTCTTCCATACAGAATCTCTCCAGGTCCATGTTGGTGCCTCTCTTCTTCTGTTCAGATCACTTAATTTCTGCATGATTTAGGTCAGGGACTGTGATGGCCATGGCAGAACCTTCATTTTGTGCTCATTGGCTCATTTTTAAATTGATTTAGATTTTTGTTTTGGGTTAATTTCCTTGATGGAAGATCCAACCAATGCTTATTCTAAGATTTCTTGCAGAGTCTGTCAGATATAGATTTTTTTTATCTGTTGGTATTTGACAGAATCTTTGATACTATCTGAAGATGTCCAGGACCTCCGGTCACACACAACATTAAAGGGTTCGTATGATGCGATCTCAACTTTTCCTTACTCTTTGGAGTGTTACAAGCTCTAGGTGCATAAAGAAGATATGTAAAGTTGCAAAGACTAAAGTCTCAAATCCAAAGCGATATTCCTTATAAAAGTAAAGAATCAACCACACCCTCCTAAAATGGCTCATTTAAACACGCCCCCACATGTCTACCTCACGTTGTGGGAAGATTTGCATAACGCTACCAAAATGTTCACGCAAAGGAAGAAGGCATAACTTTTATTCTTGCTGTTGCCGCCGCCACCATGTTCTGAAGGTGTTTTCCTTGTGAAAGCGAAGCTTCTTTGTTTGGCCTTCCAAAGGGGACAAAACAAGAAATCAGTGGTTAAGTTGTATTTACAACACTGTTCCAGAACAGTTTTAAAGCTGCGGTAGGGAACTTTTGACACTCTAACGATTAATAAACAGAACTGCTTGCGTCTTGTGGAAGAACATCGTAGCCGGAACTACTTCTCTCTGTTTATGTCTATGAAGAATCACAAAGGTACTGGGTTACTCCGCCGCGGTACCCCCGAAGCAATCTAAAATAGTCTAATTTTTTTTCACAGATTATCTGTCTCATATTCTACTATCAGGACATAATGACAGGTTTAATAAATATGTAAAAAATATTTTTTTACAAAAGTTCCCTACAGCACCTTTAACCCAAATATTCAGATGTGTGGTGCTCATTTTATGGAGGACTGTTTCCTTATCCTGGGAGTAGCCTACAATGCTAGCTGTTCTGACTCACAGTCTGTAAGTACGTTTACATATGTAAACATTTGCCTCTGACAATTCAAACATGAGTTTTGAGCAGTTTAGAGTAGCACTTGTTGTTTGTCGTTTCTCTGATCACAAATACAGAAATGGTTTTATGTTTACATGACGTGATGGAACGCAGCGCTTCCAACGGTTACTGAAACCACACCTTTGTTCTTTGCGTGAACATTGCGTGGGGAGCATTGCACAACTTATTCCACATAGTTACGTAGATATGTGGAGGCATGTTTAATAAGCCTTTTTAGGGGGGTGTGGCAGAGTCTTAACTTTAATAAAGAATATCTCTTTTGGATTCAGACTTTAGTCTTTGCAATTTTACAGATCTTCTTTATGCACCACAAGCTTTTAACACTCAAAAGAAAAAAGGAAAAATTGAAATTGCATCATATGACCCATGGGCGTAGGTTTAGTGGGGGACTCTAGGTACTAGTCCCCATCAATATTTTGAGATGACAAATTTGTCCCCACCAATATTTAGCAAGCTCCTTTAAACTGCTATTTGGATCTTTCTATTGCTATTTGGATCGATTCTAACGGCCAGGACAACGACAGTATAAGAAACGCCGTAATTTGATTGGCAGTGGAGTATCTGACAGGCTACACGCGCGGGCCTGGACTACTTTTGTGCTTACACTAGCAGCGAGCGGGTGGTTAGTGTGCGCGTGCATGTTGATGACGCAGACGGTAAGTTACAAGGGCTGTCTCTCTGCCACATACAAAGGCCAGATTTTTTTTTTTTGCCCCTTTTTGTACTTTGTAGATACCACCCAAGAAAAAGAAAGGGAGTGCTTTCAATTTTTTCAATTTTTTTGAGAGTGCTTTTTTGAGATTATACAGTTATATTAAATAACCATTAAATCACTGGAATCTTACAACAAAATAATTTGGGGGGGGGGGTATTATGGGGGTGTCCCCACCAAAGCTGAGACCAAACCTATGCCCATGATATGACCCCATAGGAAAAATAATTTAGGAACTGAGACAACTGGTTGACTTTATGAACCACTCTTCTTCATAAGGAATAAGAGTAAAATTACAAAATTTCTTAGAGTTTTGACACAATTAATAGTATTTTTTTACTCTGAGCAGCTTTAGGCATATAGTCCATGAACTATATTCTCTGGTTTTACTTATTCTGATGGATGATTAAGGGGATATAGGGGGGGTAAATAGTAACATTCTTCTTTTGGAGGCTTTTTTTTTCAGTCTATATCCCATTCATGTGATCACACATTTTAATATAATTATTTCATTTTTATATATCCATTTTTTTATATATAATAGACTTCCAGTCATGTATGTGTTCCAATCTGTCAGTAAAGGAAGTCTTCATGATAAACTGAAACAGTGTCTTGAATTTCAGAAGAATCTGAACAAAACTCCCCAACAAACCTCTTTGGTGAAGTGACTGTAGCATGTCAGCTCTTCCTTCCTAATTTTCTTCATTTGAAAACATGTCAACTTTACAAGATAAAACATATGAAAATTACTGAATTAAAAAAAAAGAAAGAATCACCACTGGTACACTGATTTGGTCTATTGGGGTGTTACAAATAAAGCTATTTTTTAGTATACACTGAATTCAAATCAATTAAATGACTCACAGCGAGGTTAGAAATTAAATATAATGTAAGATTTTTCAAAAATAGATGCCCTCATCTACATTTATATATATTAATTGAGCAAATGGCATTTACACCTGCTGTGACAAATGAATTCACTTCCAAAATAAACTACATGGAAATCCAGATACCGTGATGCAAAAGAACAGTGATGAAATCATCCACAAAAATAAATGTGGCCGCAATGGACAGGATGCAGCTCATGCAGTTCCGCTTTATTGACTATTTAAGAGGAGCTAGTAAGAGTCTTGAATATATTCTCTCTGACTCCAGAAGTGAGCACTGAAGATTGACTGTGACAATGGAGACACGCAGGACCCTCATGAGGAGTTTGGCTGTTGCGGTGGTCATTGCATCTGTGATCTGGACTACAACAGGTGAAGAGCTTTAACTGTTCATTCATTATTCTGTCTGATGGAACAATGCAGAATATTGAGGTTTACCCAGTTCTTTTTTTTTACTGTAGCTCAAGATCAAAAAGTGAAGGAATGCTGCACTAAAGTCTCCACAGCCAAGCTGAACGATCCCATCCTCAATTTCAGGCTGCAACGTGAAAGTCTTCCATGTGTGAAGGCCGTCATGTAAGAATCACAGTTCATTTCTAAAGAAAACATGTCATGATTAGAAATAAACAGCATTCGATGTTATATTTATGTGTTTTCAATGTTTTCATTCTCTTTGACAGCTTTGAAACAGAGCGGGGAGAATTCTGCATTGACCCAAGACAACGATGGGTCAAGGAGAAAGTTAAGCAGTTTTTGTAAGTTAAACCTAACAAGTATGGTGAAACGTAACAGAATTAGTAACAACATAAAATACTTTTTAAAGTGTATTGTGATGCATTTAATAAAGTATTCTTGTATTCACACTTTTTTTTTTTTACAGCAGATCTCAAAGAAACAAACCCTGACTTCCACAGCAGCCCCAACATCATCTATTAGTGACCAAACTCATGTGGGAGGAGCTACACAAGAAACTGACAGCTCATCAGTCACAGATGTCTTAAAATTAGCTAATAATGAGAACATGATAATGAGTAGTTAGGCCTTTTAAAACTAGCTGATTCTGCTGTAGTATTTGAAACATTTTGTAAATTATGCACATTTAAATTGATTATTTAAAATATTATATGTTGTCTAATACATGTAGGACAATTTGACAGTGACTGTTATTAATCTATTCAGAAACTGAATTACAGTGAAAATGTTTTGTAACAATTGTGGTTTAAATATTCTATTTTATGTTTCACATTGAAATTTATTTCACACAATGTACTAGTAATGGACTTGTTGCGTTAACTTGTGTCGAGAAGGCTGACACAAGTCTGAGTGAATTTTACTTGAATGAGAACATTAATTTTTTTCCTTTGTTTGATGAAGCAAATGAACAACTGCATTTTGAAACTTCAAATAAACTCTGATCAGCATCTACATGGTTTTGCTTGTGGTTGATTTTTCCAAATGTGTGCAAGAGGTCCTTCCTCAAACCTGAAGATATCTTTTCTCTTAAGCATTTTTATTCTTTTCTTTTTTGCTGGTTGCTGACTATGCACAATTTTTTTTTGTTATTTATGCTATTATAACACAATATTAGGTACTATAGAATGAGTAAGTTGGTACAGTATACACTTAAGTGCTGACATTTTGGATTTTTCCTTTATACCAAAAAATCATCAAAAACCACATCAGATATTAAAAACACAATGGTTAAATGTTCCTTCAACTCCAAGCACTTTTATGTCCCAGGCGTTGAGTTTTATTCTACAAATGATCTTTTTTTTTCTTTTTCTTACAGTTCATGAAGATGATATTAAAACTGTCTGTAAATCTATAATTATGTGCTTATTTATTAATTATCCTTTTTCAAATGCCTATTATGTGTAGATTAAATGAAATAAGGTTTAATGTATAGTGTTTATATGAGCGAATATTCTGTATTGATTTTTCACAGGTGTTTTCCCCACATTTTGAATTAAACATTGCAGTGTGTTGTGTTTAAGGGTTAAAGAAAATGTCCATAAACATTCATATTACTAGTATGTTTTTTTTTTTCTTAGACTATGTATTTTAGAGTAATATTCTCAACTGTAACTAAACTTATTCCAAAACTGATAAAAAATAATAATAATTGGAGAATATGATGGTAAAAGAACAATATTAAACACAATAAATAATGAGAAATGTTAACCTAAGAATGTGGCTGAAATGTAAAAAAAAAATAATAATAATAATAATTAACTGAACCGAAAGTGCTCATCACTAGAGAAACACCTAGTTAAAAAAAATAAATAAATAATAATAATAATATTAAGGTAAAGAACATCCAATTACATCCAAATCAGAAACTCAGCACTTCAGCTTAAGTTATGTTTTCAGTTAAACTAATTTAACCCCTAAACTCATTTCGTGTATTGTGGTCTGTTTTGCATTTTTGGGGGGAGGGGGATACGTTTCTCATAAATTATGCTGATGGGTAAAATTGAATGTATTGTGGTTGAGAGGTGTGAATGCTTCTATGATAACTTGATGCTATGCTTTCAAAAGAGTGGTGGTAAGTTTGTGACGCATTACTTCTTTCTGACATCTACTGCACTGTATCTCTTAAAAGACCTCCACATAATAACTCACACACATAATCAACACAACTAACTGACAAACACCAAACTACCTTCGATCTGGATGCCAAGAGTCATGGCCTGGACTTCTAGATTAATCACCATTGCTGTTCTGATCGCCCTCATGGGATGTTTCACTGGTGCACAAGCCAACTGTAAGTAACTAAACATGCAGCGCACAATATTTCAATGCCATAGTCAGTGTCACTGTCTCTTCATGTGCTCCTGATAATGAGAAACCTTAGGAAGAGCCCTAAATCTTCAGGATATAATACTGCTGTGATCATGAATTTGACTTTTGTCACATGAGGTCAGCAGGACACCTCTTACAGGTTAGAGATGTAAAGGAAGTGAATATCCTGTCTTGAAAAATACCATATAAAAAGACTGAGACTAGATACAGCATCTTCAAAACAGAAGCTAGCCTGCAAACATATTCTTCTTGTGGTTATCTGAATATTTTACACCAACATCATGCAGCTCTGCTGGAAATTAGCTCTGATGATGCTGGTTCTTGTGTGTGTTACTGCACAGCAACACAACTGTAAGTTTTAGGATTTAATACTGGATTTGTATTTCTATCATCTTTTTTACATTTATACTCAGATTTTGGCCTAATCTACCCAAAATGCAAATTTAATTTATATTTACTCTTTCTTATGTTATTCCCAATAACCTGAATGACTTATTTTTTTCTCTGGAAGACAAAAGAAGATATTTTAAAGAATTTTGGTAAGAGTTTTGGTTCCCATTAACTTCCATTGTATGGACAAAAATATTAAGTCAAGGGGAACCGAAACTGCTTAGCTTCCAAAATTGTTCAATATCTTGTATATAAAATAAATGCATACAGGTTTGGAAAGACATGGGGTTGAGTAAATGATGACAGAATTTCAATTTTGTGTGGAAAATCCTTTTAATGATGGTGAATCCAGTGCTATTTATTGCATTTAGCTGTAGCACAGTTTAGTTTTCTTTGATGGAGCCCTTATCAATATCATGATCTTCTCATTTTCACACATAAACAGTACGCACACAATATAAATTCAGTGGAGATTTCAATCTCAATCTCTCTTTCAGATCGTCGTCCCACTCGTGTTGGAGTGAGCTGCTGTAAGGAAGTGTCAGGAGGAAGAATCCCTGCTTCAATTAAACTGATGGGATACAAGCATCAGAATGCTCTGAGTCCGTGTGTGGATGCTATAATGTAAGCTCTCTCGTTATTTCACAGAAGTTAATATGTATATGATATTGTGTTCATTTCACTTCATGTTTATTTATCTCCTGCAGATTCTACACAGAGAAGGAAAAGTTATGTTCAGATCCAAAAGCACCCTGGATTAAAAACCGTCTGAATGGTACAAACCTAATAATTATATGACATTTTAATATGATGCTTATGTTATGTACTATTTAAAAAATATGATAATCTTTCCTCCAGGTCTGAAGAAGATAGTGGACTAAGAAAATGGAGGCCTAGAGGATGCTGCAAGTCTATCTATACAGTATATGTAATCAATCTATCTATTAAAAAGAGAATATATATTCTGTATGTTTATTTAAGCAAAAAAAAATATTATTTGATCTTCTTTATCTTTATCTTATGTGAATGTTAAGAGATGTTTAAAGACTTTGTTTAATCTGCTATAAAATTAAAAAGCATATTTTGAAAAATAACCATTAAAATTGTGCTTCTTTTGACACAAACATCCAGACTTTCATTTAAATGATATTTAAGATGAATCATTAAAGAAATAGTTCACACAAAAAAGGGAAATTCTGTCATTATTTACTCTTCCTCATGTCATTCCCAATATGTATGACTTTTTCTCTTGCGTGGGATATTATAATGGTAATATAATGTTGCTTGTGAGCCCTTTTGAGGCTTGAAAGATTTAATCCATCTGTAACTGAATGAAGTCATTAATAGTGTGTGAAATATTCCTCTGCCTAACTATCTTGTGTTACAGTAATGGCATATTCTCCATCTAGTGGAGAACAGCACCTAAAGCACAGAGTAGGTCATAATGCATTATCAGTCAAATAAAGTGTCACCCCTGGTTAGTTGACTACAACTAAACAAATTATACATCTTATGGAAATATTAAACAGAAACAAACATGAACAAAATAACAGCACGCCCCCAAACAAGACATTCAAAAACAACTAAAAGTATTCCTAAAAGATTTACTAACATGACACAGTTTCTCAAAATTCGCTTAAAGACATTAGCCTACACTGGCAACACCATAATAAAGCAAAGGCTAATCAAAGCTAATCACCTGGTGCTATTTATAAAGAAGAAGAAAAATCGATTTTGTGTGAGGTCTTTTTTTTTTTTTTTTTTTTTTTGTCTTTGAGAATATGTTACTCAGTGGGTTCCCTGAATGACCATGAATTTCCAATATACTAAATGCAACTGTGAAAAATTGTTTCGACACACACAGTGTTGGCACTATTTAAAATTTAAATAAATATTTAGTTTTTTATGCTGCTAAGAGAACCAATGGTGACTTACATGCTGTTGCAGAAATGGCATCCGTATACAAAAACGGGATCAGTGTCAAAATTGCATTGATGAACATAATGATGACCAGAACAATGGATGGGACAAAAATATGATACATGCTTTTTAGGAACATTAAACACTTCTGATTTTGCCCTATTTTTCCTTGATATGCTTTTTTATTATTCTCAAAAATGCAGAGCTGCCAACTTCCATTTTTCAGTGTATAAACAACCCGCACCCGACCGACATTTTCAACTAACCCGCCCACAACTCGGACCGCAAAAAAAAACGCCCCTTTATATTAATGAAATTACTTAAATATGCTATAGCCTACAGGATAATAAGCATTATGATTGCATGCATAAAGCTTGCCACAAAGAACCGGTTAAAGTAGGCCTAATGATTATGAATGTTTCTAAATTAGCAAGGACTCCAAGGAGACATTTAATTGTTTAGTAATAAACTGGAGTTTTCTGTGTCGCTGCAAAGATGAAGTTGACAATGTGGACTCACCATGAATGCCAGAGAGAAATGCACATTTCATATGTATTACATAATCAGAGAGTAGCCTATTTATTTTGGTTTGAATATTTTCGTTTAAAAGGAGACATTTCAAGCTTTCTGTAATATATAGCCTATATTTCTCAAATCTGTGAGGTACAAGTGGAATTTCGGCGCCCTCCAGTACACATGCAATACAAGTGATTGTGCCGGAGCCTTATTACATTGTCTGCTATAGCTATATATTTGCTTCTTATTTATTTAATACAGGCAATTGATTGATAAAATATTGATCATATTTAAGATACAATTGATATAAAATGAAAATGTTTTAAAATGAGTTTTCTATAAATCAAAACTTAATGAAGTCGTCAAAGTCATGTTTTACCAAAAACTGTGCCGTTGCTCCCCAGTCTTCACCTTTTCTCTTGCCGCCTCCATCTCTACCTGCAGACAGAGCTCGTGCCAGTTATTCAGCCAATAAAGTGTAGGCCTATGTATTTCAAAATTGAGTCTAGTACTATATAAATTAAAAAGGTTTAATTGGCATCATTATTTCAAAAGACCCGACCGACCGTGACCTGAATATCATAAAAAATATTTTTGGATTACTTGAAAATGTGGGTAACTGCAGGTGACCGCAGGTACCCGCTCATTTTGGGTCAACCCGCGCATCACTGATTCCTTTACAGTTTTTTATGATTGCTATGACATTTTTTTCAATACTTCTAATAATTTTTCTAAACTCTTAACGCACCAACACACCTACAACACACAGCTGAGAAAACAGTTAATTCCATGCTCAAAATCACACATTGCAAACTGTGACGAGTGGGGCGTTGGTCGAGAGCCATGGGAACGTGATTTATATAATAAACAGTATATAGCTTTATCATAGATTGTGTTTTACACTACAGTTTCTTTTTCTTTTTGGGTTCAGTAAATGCATGTATTTTGTTTATTTTGCTGCAGAAATTCAGTGCAACATTTGAATGACCATCTCAGAGTAGCTTTATAGAATGAACGGTCTATGTGGGGAACAAAGACAGAACTGCTCCAGTAAAGGCTTTATTTGCAACAGGACATTAGAAAAATTGAGAAGATGTGATCTAATCTGCCCAATCTTCTGCGTTTGACCACATATTCTCATCCACATCACACCTGATATCTTCTCTGGCAAGGCATCTTGGGAAGTATCTTTTGGTATGCCCTATCCACTTGTGGTATTGTTCTGTATGTCAGATGTCTTGCCATGCAGCATCCATTGTATCCTGAAGGGACATTTGGTCCTGTGGACGATGTTCAAAAACCTTCAATCTCCTCAGTGAGGTTAAAGAAAGATGAGTAAGGGCAATGAAAACAAATATCATTGACTGACTGCTCTGGTAATGTTAAAATGCAATTGTTCCATTTTTATCACATATATTGGCAAGTGTTCTTCCACCTGTCCCCTTTCTCTGGCACCAGTCTTTCGTACAGATAGGTGAAATGGAGGCTTGCCTCTGGCGATTACGTTTTGGTTGCACCAGCAACTAAAAAAAGTTAGAGGTGTGGAAAAGTTTTGACCATGTGAATAATGAGAATAATGAGCCAGTGGGTTATATTGCTGGATCAGTGAGCGCAGGAATGTGCTGAAGCCATTTACAGTGGATTCAATAATTTTCCTCCACAAACATATGTGGGCCTATAATCTCTGTGAGTAAAGGTTTTTCTAATGATAACTAAATATTAATTGAATCTTAAATGCATAACGTAGAAAGAGTGTATAGACTAATGTTGGCATTATTATTTTATTAAATTTCAGCTGCTAGTGGCGAAATAGAATAATTTTGTTATTGCCAAATACCCATCTTAATTTAGAATTTATCTTAATTTAATTTGTTAAGAAAGACTTGTTTTTATTGGTGCGTTGGTGTATTTATAGGCTAAATGAGCCTAGGCCTGTTTAGAGTGCTAAGATGTTACGATGTTACAGAGGACTTATAGTCTACTTAAGTCATTAATAAATTGTTAAAACATGTATAAATGACAAATTCTTGACAAAAGGCAAAAGAGCTGTGTGCATGTTCATTTGAATAATGTCGGGCTGTAAACGAGTTCGGGCTTTTAAAAAGTCAATCAAAATGTGCTTGTCAGGCTCGGGTTGTGTCGGGCCTAATTTTTAAGGCCCAATTACAGCTCTAGTGTGACCCTCTTTCAAAATTCTTACATGTCTGAAGGCCGTCATGTAAGAATAGTTAATTCTAAAGAAAACGTCACTAGTTCAACAGCATCTGATATTGTATTTCTGTGTTCAGTGTTTTCATTCTCTTTGACAACTTTGAGACTAAAGAACAAAGGTACTGCAAAGATACTCCTAAACAACGATGAAGAAAGAAACAACGCAGAAGAAAGTTCAACAGTTTGTGTAAGTTAAACCCAACTAGTATGTTGAAATATAGCAACATAAAAAGGACCTAGTGTTTTAGTGTAGTATTCTTGTATTCTTACAGTTTTGTTTTGTTTTGTTTGTTGTTTTTACAGCAAAAACAGCAGGCCACCAACATCATCTATTAGTGTCTGAGCTCGTGTGGGAGGACTTTCACAAGCAACTGACAGCACATTATGAATCATCATCATCACATTCTCAAAGTAATGAGAACACATCACTCAGAAGTTACACGTTTCAAAATTATTTGTATTTTTATCTTTTAAATATGATAAAAATGTAAGTGTTGTAAGTTTAACCTAACAAGTATGGTGGAACATGATGTCACAAATGTCTAAAAATAAGCTAATAATATAATAAAGTAGTTGAGCCTTTTAAAACTAAAAGTTGAAGAGATTTTGCTGTAGTATTTTGGAACTTTTTTGTAAATTATGCACATTTAAATTTAGTATATAAAATATTATGTGTTGTCAAATACATGTAGGACCATTTGAGAGTGACAGTTCTTAATCTATTCAGAAACTGAATTACAGTGAAACTACACTTCAATTTCACTTCTCTTCACTTCAAACTGTTTTTTAACAATTGTGGTTTAAATATTATATTTTAATCACATTGAAATATATTTCACTCAATGTACTACAGTAGTAATGGACTTGTGTCATTAACTCATGTATCAAGAAGCCTGATGCAAGTCTGAGTGAATTTTAGACTGATTTGAATGAGAGCATGAAGTTAATATTTGATAATACAACTGTAATCTGAAACTATAAATAAACTCTGATCAGCATCTACTGGTTTTGCTTGTCGCTGATGTTTTCAAATGTGTTCAAGAGGTCCTTCCTTAAACATCAAGACATCTTTTATCTTAATCGTTTAACCTCTTTTATTTATTTATTTATTTTGTGGCTGGTTGCTGGCTATGTGTAATTTTTTGTTATTTGTGCTATTGATTTTGTACATTTTCTCCATATATGTTATGTACTGTAGAATGAGAAAGTAGGTATAATAAAAACTTGAGTGCTGGCCTTTTGGATTTTTTTCCATATATTCAGACTCTTGTCGAGTCAGTCAGATTTAGATTTTTTTATCTGTCTTTGAGATAATCCATGTTACTATGTCTCTGAAGATGTCCAGGAACTAATGATTCAATATAACTGTGTCCATGGGGTACTTTTTTACCCTTATGTAAAGTCTAGGAATAAGAGTAAAATTCCATCATTAATACAGTTTTTGACACACTTAAGAGTAATTTTTTTTTTATTATTCGGAGCGGTTTTATACATATGGTCCTGAACTTTAATCTCTGGTTTTACTCATTGTGATGGATGATTAAGGGAATATGGCTTTTGTATTGCCTCATATTTTTACTCCTGTGAAACAAGAAGGAACATGGCTGGACAATTACATGTTTGTAGTCTGTTTTGCTAATCTGTGGAACATAAAATAAGATATTTTGAGGAATTGAAAAAAAAAAATAGAATACCGAGACTTTAAAATAAAAATAAAAAAAAAATTGGGGGGGGGGGGGGCGTATAATAACAATCTTCTTTTGGGTTATTTTTGTTCTGTCTATATCCCATTCATTATCATTTTTTATATAATTATCTAGTTTTTATATACTGTATACATTTTTCAAACATAATAGACTTCCGGTCATGAATGTGTTCCAATCTGTCAGAAAAGGATGCCTTCATGATAAACTGAAACAGTGTTTTGAATTTCAGAAGAATCTGACAGTATGGAGCAGTGAGTGTGACAATATTGTGAAATGGAAAAACTTGACCAATGCCTTTCCACCAGCTAACAAAACTCCCCAACAAACCTCTTAGGTGAAGTAACTGTGGCATGTCAGCTCTTCCTTCCTAATTTGCTTCATTTGAAAACATGTTAACTTTACAAGAAAAAACATATTTAAATTACTGAATTAGAAAAAAGAAAGATTTTTTTTTTTTTGGTACACTCATTTGTTCTATTGACATGTTAAAAATAAAGCACTTTTTTCAACATACAGTGAATTCGTATCAATTAAATGACTGACAGCAAGGTTTGAAATTAAATATAATGTAATAATTTTCCAAACAGAGATTCCCCCATCTATATTTACATATTTTAATTGAGCATGACATTTACACCTACTATGACAAATGAGTTCACTCCCAAAATTAACTACATGGAAATCCAGATACCGTGATGCAAAGAACAGTGATGAAATCATCTACAAAAATAAATGTGGCCGCAATGGACAGGATGCAGCCCATGCAGTTCCGCTTTATTGACTATTTAAGAGGAGCTAGTAAGAGTCTTGAATATATTCTCTCTGACTCCAGAAGTGAGCACTGAAGATCGACTGTGACAATGGAGACACGCAGGACCCTCATGAGGAGTTTGGCTGTTGCGGTGGTCATTGCATCTGTGATCTGGACTACAACAGGTGAAGAGCTTTAACTGTTCATTTATTATTCTGTCTGATGGAACAATGCAGAATATTGAGGTTTACCCAGTTCTTTTGTATTACTGTAGCTCAAGAAATTAAAGTGAAGGAATCATGCTGCACTCAAGTCTCCAGAGCCAAGCTGACCGATCCCATCCTCAATATCAGGCTGCAACATGAAAGTCTTCCATGTGTGAGGGCCGTCATGTAAGTATCAGTTCATTTCTAAAGAAAACATGTCATGATTAGAAATCAACAGCATTCGATTTTATATTTATGTGTTTTCAATGTTTTCATTCTCTTTGACAGCTTTGAAACAGAGCGGGGAGAATTCTGCATTGACCCAAGACAACGATGGGTCAAGGAGAAAGTTAAGCAGTTTTTGTAAGTTAAACCTAACAATTATTAATTAATTAATTAATTATTAATTAAACATAACAGAATAAGTAACAACATAAACGGCTTATGACATATATTGTGATGCAATTATTATAGTAATCTTGTATTCACGCCATTTGTTTGTTTGTTTTGCTTTTTACAGCAGATCTCAAAGAAACAAACCCTGACTTCCACAGCAGCCCCAACATCATCTATTAGTGACCAAACTCATGTGGGAGGAGCTACACAAGAAACTGACAGCTCATCAGTCACAAATGTCTTAAAATAAGCTAATAATGTAATAAATTACTTAGGCCTTTTAGAACTACAAAGTTTAAGAGATTTTTCTGTAATATTTGTGAACTTTTTTGAGTATTAAAAAAATTATATGTTGTCAAATACAATTAAGACTCTTTGACATTGATAGTTCTTAATCAGAAACTGAATTACAGTAAAATTGTTTTGTAACAATTGTGGTTTAAATATTTCACATTGAAATATATTTCACTTAATGTACTAGTAATAGACTTGTGTCATTAACTCATGTGTCGAGAAGGCTGACGCAAGTCTGAGTGAATTTTAGACTGATTTGAATGAGAACAGAGCTGGATTTTACTTTCTTCTTTTTCTTTTTCTTTTTTGATGAAGTAAATTAACAACTGTAATCTGAAACTATAAATAAATTCTGATCAGCATCTACTGGTTTTGATTGCGGTTGATTTTTCCAAATGTGTTCAAGAGGTCCTTCCTTAAACATCAAGACATCTTTTCTCTTAAGGATTTTTAATATTTTCTTTGTGATTGGTTGCTGGCTATGCACTATATTTTGTTATTTGTGCTATTGATTTAGTACATTTCCTCCAATAACAAATATTACGTACTTATAGAATGAGTAAGCTGCAGTATAAACTTGTGTGCAGACCTTTTCGATTTTTCTTTTTTCCATGTTCGTTTAATTAATGACAATACCAAAAATCATCAAAAACCACAATAATTGAATATCCCTTCAACTCCAGGCACTTTTATATACCAGGGGTTTTATTTTGGCCAATTTATTCCAATTTATTTATTTAAGAAATTTAATGATAAAAGAATGATACTAAACAATACATGATGCAAAATGTTAACATAAGAATGTGGTTGAAATGTTTTTTAAGAAAACCAAAAGTGATCATCACTGAAGAAACACCCAGTTAAAATGTAAATATAAAAGCTTTTTTGATGAAAAGAAAAACATTTTATTAAGGTAAAGAACATCCAATTACATCCAAATCAGAAACTCAACACTTCAACTTAAGTTTTCAGATAAACTCATTTAACGCCTAAACTCATTTCACGTATTTTGGTCTGTTTTTGCATTTTTGGGGGGGAGGGGGATTAGTTTCTCATAAATTATGCTGATGGGTAAGACTGAATGTATTGTGGTTGAGGGATGTGAATGCTTTAATGATATCTTGATGCAATGCTTTCAAAAGAGTGGTGGTAAGTTTGTGACGCATTACTTAAATCTGACTGTTACTGCACTGTATCTCTTAAAAGACCTCCACATAATAACTCACGCACATATACAACACCAACACCAAACTACCTTCGATCTGGATGCCAAGGGTCATGGCCTGGACTTCTAGATTAATCACCATTGCTGTTCTGATCGCCCTCATGGGATGTTTCACTGGTGCACAAGCCAACTGTAAGTAACTAAACATGCAGCGCACTATATTTCAATGCCATAGTCAGTGTCACTGTCTCTTCATGTGCTCCTGATAATGAGAAACCTTAGGAAGAGCCCTAAATCTTCAGGATATAATACTGCTGTGATCCTGAATTTGACTTTTGTCACATGAGGTCAGCAGGAAACCTCTTACAGGTTAGAGATGTAAAGGAAGTGAATATGCTGTCTTGAAAAATACCATATAAAAAGACTGAGTCTAGATACAGCATCTTCAAAACAGAAGCTAGCTTTCAAACATATTCTTCTTGTGGTTATCTGAATATTTTACACCAACATCATGCAGCTCTGCTGGAAATTAGCTCTGATGATGCTGGTTCTTGTGTGTGTTACTGCACAGCAACACAACTGTAAGTTTTAGGATTTAATACTGGATTTGTATTTCTATCATCTTTTTTACATTTATAGTCAGATTTTGGCCTAATCTACCCAAAAATGCAAATTTGGTTTATATTTACTCTTTCTTATGTTATTCCCAATAACCTGAATGACTTAATTTCTTCTCTGGAAGACAAAAGAAGATATTTTAAAGAATTTTGGTAAGAGTTTTGGTTCCCATTAACTTCCATTGTATGGACAAAAATATTAAGTCAAGGGGAACCAAAACTGCTTAGCTTCCAAAATTGTTCAATATCTTATATAGAAATAAATGCATACAAGGTTTGGAAAGACACGTTCTTCGTACGTCGCTAACTCAGTTAGCTGGATTTGATTGTTGACGATTTGGCGTGATCTTGGATCGTTTGGTTCTTCGAAGCTCATCCCGGAGCTGCTGTCATAGCAACAGGTCCTTAAGCTTAAACCTGCTCTGGAGCAGCTTATTTCATGTAAACAGGATTAGATTGCTTCTTTTCAACCAGAACTGATACTCAAACTATGTCTGCTACCACCGCTACTTTATTACAAGAGTATCGTACTGATCCAGGGACAATAATTTAAAATAATAATCATTAAAAAAATATTTAAAAATAATATAAAAATGCTGTGTAGTCCATAACAGCTTACTATAGACAGCCAGTTTTACTCACTGAAATATTTATTTGTCATAAAATTATTACTTCATAATTGTATTAGAGTCGTACACACATGATATACAGATAATAGAGTCGTGTATTTTGAGTGATGACTGCTATTATAAGAGAGGCTTGATGGAGCGCAGGAGATGCAGATAACATGATATTGACCCTTAAGAAACTTTCATTAATGCTGTCACGTAACAAATCTGTCCAAATACAAAATGAAATGAATATATAATTTCTACATTGAAATAAAATGTAATGACTGCACAACTATTTTAAATTGCGAATCTAAATAATTGGGAATTATGAAAAAAATTATAATAAAATAAAAACATGTATCTATTATATGTTTCATATATCTATTATAACATTTATGTAGTTTTGTTTGCTTGGCTGTTTCCTTATAAAAGTCCAGAAATTTGTCAAGTTTTTGGTCAGGTGTCGTTTTAAATTATATGACGTCATTACATTGCCGTCTTGCCACCAGTCAATCGCTGCACTGCTGATCATGGTTTCGAGTATCGATACATATCCCCTTTTAAGCCAACACATGAACGCGCAATTATCTCAGAAAACTCAATCCAGCGATACCAATCATACACAACAGGGGCCCGTTCTTCGTACGTCGTTTATTACATCCAAGATCAAATGACACATCCAAGATGAGATCATCGTGCTAATCATGATCCGGCTAATTGGGTTCTTCGAACACACCTGTTGTGTATGATTAGTATCGCTGGATTGAGTTATCTGAGATAATTGCGCGTTGTGTGTAAGACTCTAATACAATTAAGAAGTAATAATTTTATGACAAATAAATATTTCAGTGAGTAAAACTCGCTGTGTCAGTAGGCTGTTATGTACTACACAACATTTTTATATTATTTTTAAATAATTGTTTTAATGATTATTATTTTAAATTATTGTCCCTGGATCAGTACGATACTCTTGTAATAAAGTAGCGGTGGTAGCAGACATATTTTGAGTATCAGTTCTGGTTGAAAAGAAGCAATCTAATCCTGTTTACATGAAATAAGCTGCTCCAGAGCAGGTTTAAGCTTAAGGACCTGTTGCTATGACAGCAGCTCCGGGATGAGCTTCGAAGAACCAAACGATCCAAGATCACGCCAAATCGTCAACAATCAAATCCAGCTAACTGAGTTAGTGACATACGACCCTTACAAAAAATAACCATGGTTTTATTATAGTAAAACTGTAGTAACCTATGGTTTTTTGGAGTATTTACTACCATTTGTATAACCACAGATTTACTACAAATACCATGGTTAAACTATGGTTAATATAGCAAAACCATGGTAAATTTGTGGTTACCATGGTTTAACTATAGGAACTATGGTTTTTTGGTTTTATTTGTAGTAAAACCATGGTTAATTTTCATAAGGGGAAGAACGGGCCCCAGGTGTGTTCGAAGAACCCAATTAGCCAGATCATGATTAGCACGATGATATCATCTTGGATGTGTCATTTGATCTCGGAAGCGACGTACGAAGAACGGGCCCCTGAATACACTGTAAGTCGCTTTGGATAAAAGCGTCTGCTAAATGCATAAATTTAAATATATATATATATATATATATATATATATATATATATATATATATATATATATATATATATATATATATATATAACTTGATCCTCTTTATCTTTATCTTTTGTGAATGTTAAGAGATGTTTAATGGCTTTGTTTAATCTGCTTTACCCTTCAAATTTTGCTTCTTTTGGCACAAACATCTTGACTTTTGGACTGTATTTAGAATCATATTTAAGCTGAATCATTAAAGAAATAGTTCACACAGAAAAGGGAAATTCTGTCATTATTTACTCATCCTCATTTCTTTCCCAATATGTATGACTTTTTCTCTTGCGTGGGTTATTAAAATGGTAATATAATGTTGCTTGTGAACTTTTTTGAGGGTTGAAAGATTTAATCCACCTGTAACTGAATGAAGTCAGTAGTGGGTGAAATATTCCTCTGCCTAACTATCTTGTGTTACAGTAATGGCATATTCTCCATCTAGTGGAGAACAGCACCTAATGCACAGAGTAGGTCATAATGCATTATCAGTCAAATAAAGTGTTACAAATCACCAATCAAATTATACATTTTATGGAAATCATAAACAGAAACAAACATGAACAAAATAACAGCACGCCCCCAAACAAGACATTCAAAAACAGCTAAAAGTATTTCTAAAAGATTTACTAACATGACACAGTTTCTTAAAATCAGCTTAAAACATTATTCTACACTGGCAACACCATAATAAAGCGGTGGTATCAGATGCTAATCAGCTGGTGCTATTTATAAAGAAGAATAAAAGATTTTGTGCGAGGTCTGTTATTTTTTTATTGTTTTTTTTAGGGTGTTTTTGTTGTGTTAGTCTTTGAGAATATGTTATTCAGTGGGTTCCCTGAATGACCCTGAATTTGCAAATTACTGAATGCAACTGTGAAAAATGTTTCGACACACACAGTGTTGGCACTATTTAAAATATAAATAAATATTTAGTTTTTTATGCTGCTAAGAGAACCAGCAGTGACTTACATGCTGCAAAATTTCAGATTTGACATCCACATATAAATATGGGATCAGTCTCAAAATTGCAGTGATGAACATAATGATGACCAGAGGAATGGATGGAACAAAAATATGATACGTGCTTTTTAGGAACACAAAACATTTCTGATTTTGCCCTGTTTTTCCTTGATATGCTTTTTATTATTCTAAAAAACTGCGAGCTGCCAAATTCCATTTTTTGAATCACTAAGGAATATGATTTCAACTAAAAATCTTTACTGTTCTACTCAGAAAAGTGTCCTATCTTGGATGGTCTGATGGTGAGTAAATTAACAGTGAACTATTTTTCAGTGATGCGTGGGTCAGTGTATAAACAACCCGCACCCGACCGGCATTTTCAACTAACCCGCCCACAACTCGGACCGTGAAAAAAGAAAAAGAAAATATTGTACCCGACCCGCTTCCTGACCCGCAATTTTTATAATTAGTAAATGCTCATCTTAATGTCATTGGGCCATAGACGTAGGAACCTCCCTGGCCTATATCCATTAATCCAGCCTGCAAACACCCGCTCATTTTGGGTCAACCCGTGCATCACTGATTCCTTTACAGTTTTTTATGATTGCTATGACAATTTTTTCAATACTTCTAATAATTTTTCTAAACTCTTAACGCACCAACACACCTACAACACACAGCTGAGAAACAGTTAATTCCATGCTCAAAATCACACATTGCAAACTGTGACGAGTGGGGCGTTGGTCGAGAGCCATGGGAACGTGATTTATATAATAAACAGTATATAGCTTTATCATAGATTGTGTTTTACACTACAGTTTCTTTTTCTTTTTGGGTTTAGTAAATGCATGTATTTTGTGTATTTTGTGTATTTTGCTGCAGAAATTCAGTGCAAAATTTGAATGACCATCTCAGAGTAGCTTTATAGAATGAACGGTTTATGTGGGGAACAAAGACAGAGAACGGCTTTATTTGCAACAGGACATTAAAGAAATAGAGAAATAGAGAAAATGTGATCTAATCTGCCCAATCTTCTGCGTTTGGCCATGTAGCAAATATATATATATGACGCGTCTCTTCCTCATCCTCCTCATCCTCCTCTTCCTCTTCCTTCCTGCACTATCCAATGATGTTTGATAGGGTGTCCGAGGGCACATAAATTTTTAGCAGATAGGAATTTTCGTCCACACGGATGTGGCGTTTTGGAAGAGTGAAGCCGATGTTTTGAAACCGGGTCCCAGAGTGGATATGTTTGAAAAGGCCGCCTTTGCGTTTCGTCTGGATGGCGAATCCGTACATTTTCTGACAATATGACATCAGATCACGTCTCGTCCCTAGTCAAACACCACTACATCACATAACAGCAACAAAAACATGAACAAACACAGTACAATTGTATTTTTTCTATTAACTAACATTAACAATGTATTGTTCCATGTTCGTTTGTGTACCACGCGCAAGGTTTATGAGCAAATCCATGTCTTCTTCTCCGTTTTAAGTGTATCTCTGTGGCAGAATTACAGTGCCACATTCTGGTCTGGCATGTATACTACATCGGTTTCGTGTGGACGCGGATATTTCTTGAGATGAGGGAAAAAAGATCAGGGGTCCGTCTCCTTGTGGATGGGGCCGAAGAAGTAACGGGTACTTACGGTTATGGATAGAAATGTAGTGGAGTAAAGACTACAATATTTGCCTCTCAAATGTACTAGAGGAAAGTCATGAGTACTCCCCAAAAATGATACTTGAGTAAAGTACAGATCCCTTAAAATTGTACTTAAGTCTGTACTCAAGTAAATGTACTCCGTTACTGTCCGGCTCTGTATATCATGTTAATATATTGCCATAGTTAAATTCCATAACATGCCAATTACATGTGTTCTTAATTACACATACATAAGTTCTTGCATAATTTTTTTCGTTAATTCTTAGTTTTTACCTTGATAATAGAAAATATGAGCTAGGCATCATGTATGACAGTCAAAAATTAGATATGAGCTACAAAATGACCAGATCCTTCCATTAGCTATATAGAAAACATATCTTGCATATATGTGGATATGAAGAAGCAATACAGGAGACCTATATTTCCTGTATATTCACATGTATGCACCTCAATTTTGCCTATATATGCATATATGCAGCATATATGCGCATATAGACTGCATATAGGTTTCATATATGTGCATATATCCACATATACTGTAGCTTCTTTCCATGTGGGTACAGCTCTAGTGTGACCCTCTTTTCAAAATTCTTACATGTGTCAAGGCCGTCATGTAAGAATCATAGTTCATTTCTAAAGAAAACATCACTAGTTCAACAGCATCTGATATTGTATTTCTGTGTTCAGTGTTTTCATTCTCTTTGACAACATTGAGACTAAAGAACAAAGGTACTGCAAAGATACTTGTAGTGGCTTTCCAATGCCGTTGTCGTTGATGATAGGAGTATAAACAGAGTCCATGCAGACGGATATAGATGCATAAAAATGTCTATTTTATTTGTGAACTCATTATACATAATCTCAACTTCATGTGACCTCTCACTTCTTCCGATGTACACACAAAGGCATACCTAATGAACAGCATACAAATAAGAATCCACTTTCCAAGCTACTCTGTCGTGCTGTCAAAAACTGTTTGCCTCTCAACCACCAACGCAATACACATGTTGCTCAGGTGCTCTAATTAAACCTAGCCACAGCACCACCCAGTGGACAAAAACCTTACCATCCCCAAAATGGCTCCTACAATACTCCTAAACAACGATGGGTGCAGAAGAATGTTCAACAGTTTGTGTAAGTTAAACCTAACTAGTATGTTGAAATATAGCAACATAAAAAGCACCTAGTGTTTTAGTGTAGTATTCTTGTATTCTTCCAGTTTTGTTTTGTTTTGTTTGTTGTTTTTACAGCAAAAACAGCAGGCCACCAACATCATCTATTAGTGTCTGAGTTCGTGTGGGAGGACTTTCACAAGCAGCTGACAGCACATTATGAATCATCATCATCACAATCTCAAAGTAATGAGAACACATCACTCAGAAGTTACACGTTTCAAAATTATTTAAAACTTTTAAATATGATAAAAATGTAAGTGTTGTAAGTTTAACCTAACAAGTATGAAGGAACATGATGCCACAAATGTCTAAAAATAAGCTAATAATATAATAAAGTAGTTGGGCCTTTTAAAACTAAAAGTTTTAAACAATTGTGGTTTAAATATTATATTTTAATCACATTGAAATATATTTCACTCAATGTACTACAGTAGTAATGGACTTGTGTCATTAACTCATGTATCAAGAAGCCTGATGCAAGTCTGAGTGAATTTTAGACTGATTTGAATGAGAGCAAAGTTGATATTTGATGATGCAGCTGTAATCTGAAACTATAAATAAACTCTGATCAGCATCTACTGGTTTTGCTTGTGGTTCGATGTTTTCAAATGTGTTCAAGAGGTCCTTCCTTATATATCAAGACATCTTTTATCTTAACCGTTTAACCTCTTCTATTTATTTAATTATTTATTTTGTGGCTGGTTGCTGGCTATGCATAATTTTTTGTTAATTGTGCTTTTGATTTTGTACATTTTCTCCATAATATGTTATGTACTGTAGAATGAGAAAGTAGGTATAATAAAAACTTGCTGCCATTTTGGATTTTTTTCCCCCATATATTCAGACTCTTGTCGAGTCAGTCAGATTTAGATTTTTTTATCTGTCTTTGAGATAATCCATGTTACTATGTCTCTGAAGATGTCCAGGAACTCCAGGAACTAATGATTCAATATATAACTGTGTCCATGGGGTACTTTTTTACCCTTATGTAAAGTCTAGGAATAAGAGTAAAAAGGACCTCATTAATACAGTTTTGACACACTTAAGAGTAATTTTTTTTTTATTATTCGGAGCGGTTTTATACATATGGTCCTGAACTTTAATCTCTGGTTTTACTCATTGTGATGGATGATTAAGGGAATATGGCTTTTGTATTGCCTCATATTTTTACTCCTGTGAAACAAGAAGGAACATGGCTGGACAATTACATGTTTGTAGTCTGTTTTGCTAATCTGTGGAACATAAAATAAGATATTTTGAGGAATAAAAAAAAAAAATAGAATCCTGAGACTTTAAAAAAACAAAACAAAAAAAAACTTTTTTGGGGTAAATAATAACAATCTTTTTTTGTTCTGTCTATATCCCATTCATTATACATTTTGATATAATTGTTTAGTTTTTATATAAACATTTTTTAAACATAATAGACTTCCGGTCATGAATGTGTTCCAATCTGTCAGTAAAGGATGCCTTCATGATAAACTGAAACAGTGTCTTGAATTTCAGAAGAATCTGACAGTATGGAGCTGTGAGTGTGACAATATTGTGAAAAGGAAAAACTTGACCCATGCCTTTCCACCAGCTAACAAAACTCCCCAACAAACCTCTTAGGTGAAGTAACTGTGGCATGTCAGCTCTTCCTTCCTAATTTGCTTCATTTGAAAACATGTCAACTTTAAAAGATAAAATATATTTAAATTACTGAATTAGAAAAAGAAAGAAAAAAATTATTGGTACACTAATTTGTTCTATTGACATGTTAAAAATAAAGCTCTTTTTTCAGCATACACTGAATTCGTATCAATTAAATGACTGACAGCAAGGTTTGAAATTAAATATAACGTAATAATTTTTCAAACGGAGATTCCCCCATCTATATTTACATATTTTAATTGAGCATGACATTTACACCTACTATGACAAATGAGTTCACTCCCAAAATAAACTACATGGAAATCCAGATACCGTGATGCAAAGAACAGTGATGAAATCATCTACAAAAATAAATGTGGCCGCAATGGACAGGATGCAGCCCATGCAGTTCCGCTTTATTGAGTATTTAAGGGGAGCTAGTAAGAGTCTTGAATATATTCTCTCTGACTCCAGAAGTGAGCACTGAAGATCGACTCTGACAATGGAGACACGCAGGACCCTCATGAGGAGTTTGGCTGTTGCGGTGGTCATTGCATCTGTGATCTGGACTACAACAGGTGAAGAGCTTTAACTGTTCATTTATTATTCTGTCTGATGGAACAATGCAGAATATTGAGGTTTACCCAGTTCTTTTGTCTTACTGTAGCTCAAGGTCAAAAACCGGATAAATCATGCTGCACTCAAGTCTCCACAGCCAATGTGACCGATCCCATCCTCAATATCACACTTCAACGTGAAAGTCTTCCATGTGTGTGGGCCGTCATGTAAGTATCAGTTCATTTCTAAAGAAAACATGTCATGATTAGAAATCAACAGCATCTGATGTTATATTTCTGTGTTTTCAATGTTTTCATTCTCTTTTACAGCTTTAAGACGGAGCGGGGAGAATTCTGCATTGACCCAAGACAACCAGGGATGAAGGAGAAAGTTAAGCAGTTTTTGTAAGTTAAACCTAACAATTATTTATTAATTAATTAATTAATTATTAATTAAACATAACAGAATAAGTAACAACATAAACGGCTTATGACATATATTGTGATGCATTATAGTAATCTTGTATTCACGCCATTTGTTTGTATGTTTGTTTGTTTTGCTTTTTACAGCAGATCTCAAAGAAACAAACCCTGACTTCCACACCACCCCCAACATTCTCTAATAGTGACCAAACTCATGTGGGAGGAGCTACACAAGAAACTGACAGCTCATCAGTCACAAATGTCTTAAAATAAGCTAATAATGTAATAAATTAGTTAGGCCTTTTAAAACTACAAAGTTTAAGAGATTTTTCTGTAAACATTTTTGACAATATTATATGTTGTCAAATACATGTAGGACACTTTGACATTGATAGTTCTTAATCAGAAACTGGATTACAGTAAAACTGTTTTGTAACAATTGTGGTTCAAATATTATATTTTATTTTTCACATTGAAATATATTTCACTCAATGTACTAGTAATGGACTTGTGTCATTAACTCATGTATCAAGAACCCTGACGCAAGTCTGAGTGAATTTTAGACTGATTTGAATGAGAACAGAGCTTGATTTTACTTTCTTCTTTTTCTTTTTCTTTTTCTTTTTTGAGCAAATGAACAGCTGTAATCTGAAACTATAAATAAACTATGATCAGCATCTACTGGTTTTGATTGCGGTTGATTTTTCCAAATGTGTTCAAGAGGTCCTTCCTTAAACATCAAGACATCTTTTCTCTTAAGGATTTTTAATATTTTCTTTGTGATTGGTTGCTGGATATGTACTATATTTTGTTATTTGTGCTATTGATTTTGTACATTTCCTCCAATAACAAATATTACGTACTTATAGAATGAGTAAGCTGCAGTATAAACTTGTGTGCAGACCTTTTTGATTTTTCTTTTTTCCAAATGTTCGTTTAATTAATGACAATACCAAAAATCATCAAAAACCACATCAGATATTAAAAACACAATAATTGAATATCCCTTCAACTCCAGGCACTTTTATATACCAGGGGTTGATTTTTATTTTGGCCAATTTATTCCAATTTATTAATTTAAGAAATTTGATGGTAAAAGAATGATATTGAACAATACATGATGCAAAATGTTAACATAAGAATGTGGTTGAAATGTTTTTTAAGAAAACCAAAAGTGATCATCACTGAAGAAACACCCAGTTAAAATGTAAATATAAAAGCTTCTTTGATTAAAAGAAAAAAAAATGTAAATCAGAAATCAGAAACTCAAAACTTCAACTTAAGTTTTCAGATAAACTCATTTAACGCCTAAACTCATTTCACGTATTGTGGTCTGTTTTGCATTTTTGGGGGGAGGGGGATTAGTTTCTCATAAATTATGCTGATGGGTAAAATTTAATGTATTGTGGTTGAGGGATGTGAATGCTTTAATGATATCTTGATGCAATGCTATCTGACTGCTACTGCACTGTATCTCTTAAAAGACCTCCACATAATGACACTCCACACGACTGACCAACACCAAACTACCTTCGATCTGGATGCCAAGAGCCATGGCCTGGCCTTCTAGATTAATCACCATTGCTGTTCTGATCGCCCTCATGGGATGTTTCACTGGTGCACAAGCTAACTGTAAGTAACTAAACATGCAGCGCACAATATTTTACACCAACATCATGCAGCTGGATTTCTGGATAATACTGGATTTCTATTTGTATATAAAAAAAATTACATTTATACTCAGATTTTGCATTTTCGATTAATTTAATTCACACCAACATTTTTTTCAGACTAGAATGTATGTTTGAAGGCCTAATCTACCTAACAATGCAAATTTGGTTATATTTACTCTTTCTCATGTTATTCCCAATAACCTGAATGAGTTCATTTCTTCTGTGGAAGACAAAATAAGTTTTTTTATTATTATTATTATTTTGGTAACAGTTTTGGTTCCCATTAACTTCCACTGTATGGACCAAAAATATTAAGCCAAGGGGAACCAAAACTGCTTAGCTTCCAAAATTCTTCTATATCTTATATAATAAATAAATGCAAACAGGTTTTGATACATATGATGGTGAGTACTCTTTGCTCCACTTTAAAATCTTGCTTGGACAACTTTTGCCCACTGTTGTCTAGACCAGCACGCACCACCCCATCTGCCCCATGGCTGCCCGAGGTTCTCCATGAACATCGCTCTAAACTCAGGGCTGCAAAGAGGAAATGGAAGAAACTCTATCGACCTCAGTGTGTATCAGTCTCTCCTCTCTTCCTTCTCTGCAAATGTCTTCACGGCTAAAACATCCTACTACCACAACAAAATTAACAGCTGTTGTGACACTCGGACACTCTTCAAGACTTTCTCTTCTCTTCTTAATCCACCTCCACCACCTCCTCCATCGACTCTTACAGCAGACGACTTTGCAGTTTTCTTCACAAATAAGACAAGAACCATCAGTGACCAATTCTCCACTCCGCTGCTTTTGACACCGTTAATCACCAGATTCTCCTGTCCACCCTCAGAAAGATGGGCATCTCTGGAACCGCACTCCTGTGGGTTAAGTCCTACTTCTCTGACAGATCCTTCAGTGTGTCTTGGAGGGGTGATGTTTCTAAGTCACAACACCTTGCTACTAGGGTTCCTCAAGGCTCAGTACTTGGATCAGTTATCTTCTCCATCTACATGACGTCATTAGGATCTGTCATTCAGAAGCATGGCTTTTCTTATGACTGCTATGCTGATGACACCCAACTCTACCATCCAATCAGATGTCCCGACGATAGCTGCTCGCATTTCAGCCTGTCTGAGTGACATTTCTAGCTGGATGAATGACCATCACCTTCAGCTTAACCTTACGAAAACAGAACTGCTGGTGATTCCAGCTAACCCATTGCTTCATCACAACTTCTCTTTACAGCTGGGTTCGTCAACCATTACTCCTTTGAGGACAGCCAGAAACCTAGGAGTTGTGATGGATCATCACTTAAGCTTCACAGACCACATTGATACAACGACCTGGTCCTGCAGGTTTGCCTTATACAACATTAGGAAGATTAGACCCTTCCTGTCAGAGCAAGCCACACAACTTCTTGTCCAAGCTCTTGTTCTCTCCAGACTGGACTATTGTAATGCTCTCTTGGCGGGCCTTCCTGCATGTACTGTCAAGCCTCTGCAATTGATCCAGAATGCAGCAGCGAGGGTTGTCTTCAATGAGCCAAAAAAAGCTCACGTTACTCCTCTCCTCATCAGGTTACACTGGCTACCAGTAACTGATCGCATCAAATTCAAGGTACTGATGCTTGCCTACAAGACGACCACTGGCATGGCACCAACATACCTAAACTCTCTGGTTAAATCTTATGTGCCCTCCAGAAGTTTGGGCTCTGCAAGTGAGCAACGCCTTGTGGTGCCATCCCAAAAAAGTTCAAAATCACTCTCACGGAACTTTTCCTGGACTGTGCCCAGCTGGTGGAATGACCTCCCAATCTCAATTTGTACAGCTGAGTCTTTAATCATTTTCAAGAAACATCTAAAGACTCATCTTTTTCGCCAGCACTTAACCAACTAATACTAGCACTTTTCCTTCTTTTCTTGTCTTTTCATTTATTTATAAAAAAGTAAAAATAAAATAAACCTGGCTATGCGTTCTGTACTAGACTAACTGAGACTTGTCATGGCACTTGTATACTGTTGTTGTTCTCTTGATTACATGACTGCTTCTATTGTTCTCATTTTTAAGTCGCTTTGGATAAAATCGTATGCTAAATGATTAAATGTATCATGTCTCATTTTCACACATAAACAGTACACACACAATATAAATTCAGTGGAGATTTCAATTTCAATCTCTCTTTCAGATCGTCGTCCCACTCGTGTTGGAGTGAGCTGCTGTAAGGAAGTGTCAGGAGGAAGAATCCCTGCTTCAATTAAACTGATGGGATACAAGCATCAGAATGCTCTGAGTCCGTGTGTGGATGCTGTAATGTAAGCTCTCTCTATTTCACAGAAGTTAATATGTATATGATATTGTGTTCATTTCACTTCATGTTTATTTATCTCCTGCAGATTCTACACAGAGAAGGAAAAGTTATGATCCAAAAGCGCCCTGGATTAAAAACCGTCTGAATGGTACAACCCTAATAATTATATGACATGTTAATATGATGCTTATGTGCGGTTTAAAAAAAAACATGATAATCTTTCCTCCAGGTCTGAAGAAGATAGTGGACTGAGAAAATGGAGGCCTAGAGGATGCTGCAAATCTATATATTTAATCAATATCTCTATTAAAAAGAGAATATATATTCTTACTCAAATTATTCTTATTGTATGTTTCTAGTGCTCAAATAAATCACTTATATGGTGTCCAAGATTCTGTCTAGTGTTTTATAATAAATTAAAAAAACTATGCAGTGGTACAGTATGTTTACTGACAAAATAGTTTGTAGAAGTCTTCAATACTATTGGGAAATATATTTTCTTTTATTTGGGGGGTGGGGGGTGTAGACATAGTCTCATAACAATATTTGCAGGAGTCTCATTTTTCATGATATTTTATTCAGATTTGAATTAGAAACTCATGAGACATGTGGCTTTAAACCCATTACTTTTCTAGATTGCTACGGGACTCATTTAATGTATTTTTATTAGGGCTGTCAAAAATAGCACGTTAACGACGTTAATTAGTTGTTTGTTGTTAATTACGTCAAATTTTTTAACGCATTTCACGCATGCGCAGTGTGAAAAATTATTCAGGTCAGGAAAGTCTCATTCATCAATCTCTGAATTCTCAAGATAGTAAAAAACAGCGGCGAGTACCACGATGAAAACACAGAAGAAGCTAAAGGTTTTACCCCAGTTACTCTCAAATACATTCATGCCAAGCTCGATAAACAGAGACGACTTTGGTAGTTGATACGCTGGAGCTTCTTCCTGTTATAGCATCCTGTGTTTCACACTGCGCATGCGCAGAACGCCTACATGCAATGCACCGAAAATTACAGCTGTTTGGAAAAGCATTTGCATTTTTACTTGAAGCCTTCAGAACGTGAAAATATCAATCCTAAAGTATTGTGGCAGAGCAAATGAACACCTCCCAAAAACAAGAGTGTCCAGAGTGCTGCTTAAGTGATGGTGGCGCATGTTTGTGTTTCTGAGTTCATTCTTTCGAGTTTCTCTATGCATAATTTCATAGATATGTGGCTATATTTAACCACTGGTTCACCTAAAACTCTTACACTATCTGTAGTTAAATGGCATGGTTTGATATAGTGCTCAGGTAAATTTGATCTAAGTAAATGTTAAACTTTTGAAAATCAGAAAAAAAGAACCACATATCGATGAATCAATACATGAAAATTATGTATCTGTGTCCTGTTATTTATCTTTTGGTATGCATTTCAGAAAAAAAAAATGGTTAGGATTCAGGTGTAATTGCAAATAGTGATTAATCCTGATTAATCTGATTAATTTAATTAAAAATTTTAATCATTTGCCAGCCCTAATTTTTATATCAAATAAAAAAATATTTAAGAGTGGTCAAAATCAAAGTCACAAAATTCAAGGCACTTCAGTGTCTATAACTTTTAATATTTTTGAGCATTATCAAATCTGGTTGATAAAAAGTAAAGCCCAAAGGGTCTTCTTTCTAAAGACACCACAATTATGTTTGTAACACACTGAAGTAGGAAACTATTACAATTATAAGTCAGGTTTCATCTGTGAGTCCAATAAGGGTGGGTGCTGGCTAACAGGTTAAAGAAATAGTTCACACTAAAAAGATCAATTCTGTCATCATTTACTCATCCTCATGTCATTCCCAATATGTATGACTTTTTCTTTTGTGTAGGATATTAATGATAATTTTAATATTGATTGTGAGCCTTTTTGAGGCTTGAAAGATTTAATCCACCTGTAACTGAATTAAGTTATGAATAGTGGGTGAAATATTCCTCTGCCTAACTATCTTGTGTTACAGTAATGGTATGTTCTCCATCTAGTGGAGAACAGCACCTAATGCACAGAGTAGGTCATAATGCATTATCAGTCAAATAAAGTGTCACCTCTGATTAGTTGACAACAACTAAACAAATCATAAACAGAAACAAACATGAACAAAATAGCAGCTCGCCCCCAAACAAGACATTCAAAAACAGCTAAAAGTATTTCTAAAAGATTTACTAACATGACACAGTTTCTTAAAATCAGCTTAAAAACATTAGCCTACACTGGCAACACCACAATAAAGCAGTGGTATCAGATGCTAATCAGCTGGTGCTATTTATAAAGAAGAATAAAAAAAGATTTTGTGTGAGGTCTGTTATTTTTTTATAATTTTTTTAGGGTGTTTTTGTTGTGTTAGTCTTTGAGAATATGTTACTCAGTAGGTTCCCTAAATGACCCTGAATTGGCAAATTACTGCATGCTAAGTGAAAAAATGTTTCGACACACCCAGTGTTGACGCTATTCAAAATTTAAATAATTATTTTTTTACTTTTTATGCTGCTAAAACTGACTTACATGCTGTTTCAGAAGTGGCATTCACATATAAATATGGGATCAGTCTCAAAATTGCAGTGATGAACATAATGATGACCAGAGCAATGGATGGGACAAAAATATGATACATGCTTTTTAGGAACACTAAACATGTCTGATTTTGCCCTATTTTTCCTTGATATGCTTTATATTATTCTCAAAAACGTCGAGCTGCCAACTTCCATTTTTTTAATCACTAAGGAATATCATTACAACTAAAAATCTTTACTGTTCTAATCAAAAAAGTCACCTACATCTTGAATGGTCTGATGGTGAGTAAATTAACAGTGAACTATTCCTTTACAGTTTTTTATGATTGCAATGACATTTTTTTCAATAATTCTAATAATTTTTCTAAACTCTTAATGCACCAACACACCTACAACACACAGCTGAGAAAACAGTTAATTCCATGCTTCTTTGGAACCAGAGAAGAACCAGATATCTTCTCTGGCAAGGCATCTTGGGAAGTATATTTTGGTATGCCTTATCCACTTCTGATATTGTTCAGCTGTAATGTCTTGGCATGCAGCATCCAATGCATCCCGAAGGGACATTTGGTCCTGTGGACGATGTTCAAAAACCTTCAATCTCCAGACTCAGAAAAACTCAATGGGGTTGAGAAAAGTGGAGTAAGGGCAAGGAAAACAGACATCTTTGACTGACTGCTCTGGGAATGGTAGAATGCACATTGTTCCATTTGATCACATATATTGGCAAGTGGTCCCCCACCTGTCCCCTTTCTCTGACACCAGTCTTCGGTACAGATCTTCTAAAATCTCACATTTATGCAGGAGTGCACTTTTCCACACAAAATCAGCACAAAAAGGTCATCTTTTACTGTATACCGTATGATCATGCGATTGAAAGAACCTCAACACCTGTATGTTTCTACACTGTAAAAAATCCAACTCACAAAAAGTTAGACTAATGATTATATTTGAGTTAACTGGACAATTAAGTGCAAAAATGTTGGCATAACTAGTGAAAAGACGTTGGTTCAACAATCGTTGGACCAACCTAGAATTAATTGTAAATTCAATTTGTAAACGCAAGTTAACAAGCATTCAAGTTGGGTTGGAGGTTGGAGCATGCGCACTGTAACGACTATGAAATTTGCGCATGTGCAATGAAGCATGCCAACATTGAACAGACAAGGGAGCCTCACATATGGTGAATAAGCTAAAAAAAGTCAGCGTACTCCTTTAAATTGCACTTATATTTCTCGTTTTGTAACATGTTTAGTGTTTACAATTTAAAATGTTAAACATAGAACATTTAAAGTATTTAGGACCGGATGAATGAGATAGCACTTTGAATATTTTTTTTTTCTTCTTCTTCTTCTTCTGCCTACTCATCTAATTGCTTTTTTAAGATTGAGTGTGGCTAAAGTTACCAATGTGTTGCTGCTGGTTTGAAATAAAACCTGGACCAAAATATCAAGCATGTAGTAGTTTTTTTAACATTGTGTTGCTGTTTAAAAACACATTTTTAGTCAACTGAACGTATTTTATTAAGTCAAGTGAAAATAACATTAAAAGTTGAAATTACATAATTTTCTGTTTTTTAACTATAAAAACTCAATCAGCTGAACAAAAGATCTTAAGTTTGGGAGACGTGACCTTACTCAGTGAATTGAGTTAAGTGAACTAATTTGTTTAAAAGTTGAGTAAACTCAAAAAAGCTGTGCAGCAAATTGTAATTTTAAGTTAAGTCAACTTTTCTTATTTTACAGTGTAGATGGGAATCATCTTATATTTGCAAAACTTCAATAAGCTGTTTATCATCAGCTATGGAATAAAAAAGTCCTACAGTTCACAACATGAACAACTGTTCACTTTGCCTTTACAGTTTTCTTTAGTTGTTTACACAATTTTGAAAACCGGGTTCTTTTTTTTCCAAAATATAAAAATAACAATTATCCAAACACCACACTTAATTTGCATAATTCCTAGATTGTTTGCAAAATGACACACTTCAAAACATGTGAAAATGCTATTAGTTTTAATTTAAAAGGCTTGATGGACTGGCCCAAGACACATTGGAAAATCTTAACTTCACCCTAATAAACATACTGCAACTCTTTATTGTGCAGCATTTTTCCTCATGTGGTCAATTTGTACTAATACATAATGTGAAACAACAAAGCTATTAGATTATTTTTAGCAATAAAAACTCATGTATGGCACAAATTCCATTTATAATCCATATCTCATATTTCCTTAATATCTTGTACCTTTGACAGTAGCTGCATTTACAGTACATGGACACTACTAATCCAATCGTAATAGGACTAGAAGCACAATCAGAATAAAAAAGTCACATGTAAACACGTCAATCAGATTGAATTGGCCAGATCCGACTAAAATTTTGATAGGATTGTAAGGGGTGGTTTATTCCTTTTGTAATCCGCTTTGTTTTGAACTCTCTCACAACAGACATGAGAGAAGACAATGCTGAATAGTTTTTGCTATTTTTGGACCAAAATGTATTTTCGATGCTTCAAAAAATTCTAACTGACCCTCTGATGTCACATGGACTACTTTGAAGATGTTTTTCTTACCTTTCTGGACATGGACAGTAGAACGTACACACACGGGTTTGGAACGACATGAAGGTGAGTCATTAATAAAATAATTTTTGGGTGAACTATACCTTTAAGACTTTTTCATCTTTTATTGTCATTTTTTGTTGCTGGCTATGCACAATTTTTGTATTTGTGCTATTTTGTAAATTTTTCTCCACAAACAAATGTAGGGGAGTCCCCGACTAAGAACTCGAATTAGAATTTTTGAATCTTGTCGATATTTGACTGATAGCCGAATCATATATTTTGTGGTGAAGGGACGGGGGGGGGGGGGGGGGGTTGCAAAATACATTTACAAGAGTCAAGTCAGACATTGACTAACATAATTACGTAATTTATTAACATAATTTATGTTTTGAGTAACAGATAGCTAACACTTAACATCGGCGAAACCATAACTATTAACTATTTTATTTTATCATTATTTTTACAATAGTGTAATAATATACAATAGCTCTCATTATAACGTTAGTCTAAACGTTAGCAGTTAATTTTTCTGCATTTCTGTTTTGAGCTGCGTGCGCTGAAGATGACCAGTAGAGTAAGCATTTGATAGCAAGTTTTTAATCAGTGGGATTCAACTCATAATATCATGTAGAATACGCTTCGTTATTTATACAATATAACATTAATATTAAGACCAAAAAGGGCTGAATGCACATGAACATATCTGCAGGGCTCTGAATGCGAACTCATTTTGTGGATGCGTTCTTCACAAAAAAATATACTGAAACACGGCAGCTAAACTATAAAAATTCATAGCGTTTTAGTATAGTGGTCTTCTCATTATAATAGTATGTATATAACAGTCCCAGTCATAGTTATGAATATTCTGCATTGTAGTTTGACCTGCTCACGCTGTGCGCTGAAGAGATATCACCGTTGCACTACAATGACTCAAAACTCAAAACTTATATATGAAAAATAATATACCCACTATATATATACACCAGCTGAAATGTTTTGAAATCACTTGTACCCTATCTGTTCGAAAAGATCCAGTCTCTGCCTGTGTCAGTTTGTCGCCAAGATGCTCCTCTGTCAGTCACAGAAAGTGAAACACAAATCTATAGTGGTTGGATTTATTCATTCACTTTAAATATTAATTTGAAGCATCTTCCTTTTCAGATTCTTACAGCTTTATCATAATAGGCTGCATATTAACTTATTGGGATAAAACCGGTAGTTCTCTGTGAAATCAGACATTTGAGCTCCCCCATATAGTCAAAATGGCATAATCAATAACACCCATTGAATATTCGACTGTGAGATTGGTACACTCAAAAAAATGACTCTTTAAACTTACTTAAGTCAATTATGGACAGTGGTTCCACACAACCAAATTGTGTTTTGATAACATTAATGGCATTTTTTGAATCTATGCAAACTCCTTGTGTTGTGACAACACAACTGAATGAGGTAGAATCTATGTGAAATAGTAATGTTCAACCAACTCAATTTATTGACTTTGCTTCAACTTAAACTGGTTAAGTTAACTCAACATGTTTTGGTTTATTACAATCTAGCCAAATTTGTTTCACTCTATCAACATAAGGAGGTTTGTTTCAAATTACTCATTTCAATTATGGACAGTGGTTCCACACAATTAGTTCTAGTTACTTTAACACAATATTTTCTTTTTGAAGTTACTCCCTTCAACAAAGCATTTTTTGTATGTTTTGTCTTGTAATGAGACAAAAGACAAGATGTCACAAATGATCAAAGTGTATTTGTTAAACAAGCAATAAATAATTACACACAGTAAAATACAGTTTAAACCACATTACAAAATTACACAAAATAGCAAATACAATTCTAATTGGCATTCATGGGCAACCAATCAAACCTTATTCCAGGAACAGGAAGTGGCTCCAGAAATAACTTCTTCAGTATTCCAAATGTGTACCTGAGTTCAGGAGGGTTGCTCAAGTTCAGTCCATAAATCAGTCCCAGTAACATGGTTTTACAGACTGTAAACTGCTATAGGTCCTGAAGAACTTTATCCTTTAAAACTCCAACTTCTGCTGGACTGTCTTCAATGATGCAGCTTCAAATAGATTCCCATGAGTCTTCTGGATCACCTCCTGACTGCTGGCAACGTCTGTATCCTAGAAGTATTTAAAAGCATGGAGAACTCAAATTATTGTGTATTAACTTTAACAAATAATTTATTAACCTTGAACTCACCATATACTCCATACTGCTAGGGTCTTCATTTGGATACTTCAATTTCATTAGTCTGAAGATGAAAACAACAAAATTTAGCCTTTGTTTTTTTTTTCTAAAATTACATGAAAAAAAGTCAGTCATTCATCTTCTTATGGGAAATCCAGGCAAGCAGTCAAGATGGGATTCTAACAAACATTACAATGGAAAATGTTACACATCTGGACCCTGTATGGTTAACAACAGAACTGGAATGTTCCCAGACCCAGAAACATAGTAAGGACATCAGTAAAACAGTCCATGTGACACCAGTGGTTCAACCATAATTTTACAAAGTAAACAAAAATACTTTTTTGTGCAAACAAAATTAAAACAGCGACTTTATTCAACAATTCTTCTCCAAATCGCATCTTCCACCATTATCAACAGCACGTAAATAATTCATGCACATGGTGCTGCTGACCTACAACACGCCTGCACTGAGCCTTGATTACACGCAGAGGAAAGCAATGTTCATGCCTCTTGTTACTGTCCATAATGGCAGAATATGTGACTTGGAGAAGAATTGTTGATTAAAGTCGCTATTTTTGTTTTCTTTGCACAAAATGTATTCTTGTACCTTTGTAAAAGTGTGGTTGAAGCATTGATGCCACATGGACTGTTTTACTGATGTCCTTACTATGACTCTGGGAACATTTCAGTTGCATTGCAGCCTTTATGGAGGTTCAGAAATCTCTCGCATTTTCATAAAAATATTAGGGATGCACCAATTGACCGGCCATAAATTGGAAACCAGACGGTTTTTGCTTTAAATACGCAATTGGTAATCGGCCGGTCTTTGGAATTTTTTTCAGCCGATTTTTCCGGAAGTGCGCCCGCGTGCTCCGACTACATTACTTCTGTGTGAAAGCAAACACATCCCGGGATTGATTCCAGCATTGAACTCGGGTCGGGGACGTAGTAACATTGCTGGGTTCAATCCCGGGACAAGCGCTGTGTGAACAAAAGCCAGATCTAATGCCGTGTCGTAGTGATGACATTATCGTGTGACTCTTTTACTGGCTGTTTTGAAGGAAGATCAACGTTCACTGAAAAAAAAAAAGTGCAAACTGTATGAAGCAGAGATCAGTTAGTTCCTCACTTTCCACGGTGACACCGAGATCGTTCGCCAGATTCAGTGAAAGTATTACATGCCTAATGTTTTCGACTCGTACATTACACGTCACGCCCTGATGTCACGTGTCGTTACGGGATCTGTATTTGCCGGAATCGCAGTGTGAAAGGGGCTTTATTGAGCTTTCCCTCAATTTTGGACTGTAGACTGTGGACTGTCCTTCCTTCTTGTTTGTTGCTTAAAGATAAAAAAAAAAATCGTCCAGTTTGCTTGTAAAAGAAATCGGTATCGGCCATGAAAAATCATGATCGGGGCATCCTTAAAAAATATCATAATTTGTGCTCTGAAGATGAATGATGGTCTTACGGGTTTGAAACGACATGAGGGTGAATAATGACATGTTTATTTTTGGGTGATCTAGCCATTTAAACACACCTGAACCAGCTAATCAAGGTTCTTGGGAATTTTAAAACAAAAAAGTCTTACCTGAAGTTCCAGGCAGGTGTGTTAGAGCTGAACCCCACAGAACACTGGCTTTCCTAGAGCAGGTCTGGACACCCCTGCCTTGCATCAAAATAAATCTATCAGTTTATAGATATACCACATATTTTGTATTTATTGTATTAATAAACCTTATCTTATCTGTCTTTTTTTGTCAATTTCCAGTAACCAGTGAGAGAATAATGTTTTAATACAAGGTTGTGTTGAGTGCAGTTGTTCTTACCTGTGTAGTGGGCACCAAGAGGGTTTCAGTATTTGTCCAAGGTCTCTTCTTCAGTATGAAAACATCTTCGTAAATTTTGCAGTCCGAATCAAGTTTGGCAAAGATTGTTGATTCTAATGGGCCTATGGTAATTCTGGATGTCTCAAATTCTGCACAAACCTGTACACATGAAGTGCAATGTGTTACAAAAAAAAAAAAAAAAAATTGAACAGCAAAAACCAATTCAATGATCAAAATATTAAGTGATTTATTTGTGTGAGTGATGAATAGTGTCATGTTTACCATTCCTAAAGAAGGACCTGATTACATATCTGGAGCATATGTATAATGTGAACAGCTCAGAGTAGTGTCCGGTTTAAAGTCATTGTATGACCACACCGCCATGTTCATAAACAAAGCTTCAAATACTCCCACTGTGCTGAGCCAGGGCTCTCAAAACTCGGTCAACATCTCATGGTTGGACATTTATTGATTATTTATCTTTTTAAATTAGTTAAAATATACATATTATAACAAATAAAGGTAATTACTTCCACTTTTTAAAGTCATTATGTATTACTAATACAATTAATTTATACAAATATATTTGGCACACAAAATGAGATAAGAGAGAAACTCCTATTCGCCATTTGATTAGTTATATGAGGAAGTAGCTGAATGACAAATCATTCTGTCTCTTAACATCTCTTATTGTAAGCCATATGTATAATATAAAGTAAAGGTAAGTGATAGGACGTTTTATTTTTGGATAAACATTTTATTAATAAATACAATCTCTCTTAAAATACCTTATTGGGTTATGATAATCAAAACAGTTTGGTTTGATCTAGCGCAGAACTAAGACTTTAATGAAATATTTCCCCCACTTATAAAATGATTTTATTATTAGCTAGCTCCATACCGGAGAGCTGCTTTATAAAAGGAAATCAAGTTATAATTCTAGCGACACTTACTCTGTATTTTCATGTTTAATATTGAAAAGCTATCGATTGCATAAAGGACTGTTATATAAATAAACGTGACTGGACTTTTCTTTACTGGAGTGCCTGGAGAACCTCAGAGTTCGTGCAAACATCCATATCTCTGTGTTCTTAAGAGCTGCTTTTACATCGCGGTCAGTTTGTTGTTGTGTTTATGCAGTTATTGAGAGGAAGGCGTGCAGTATATATTTACATATTCATCCAAGGTTCGGATCGGGTCGGTTTGCCTCAAACTGAAGTGCTATCTTCTTCTTTTTAATTGAATCAGGAGAGTGTATTACAATCTTGCGCTACAGCGCCACACTGGTCAAACTGCATTAATGCAGGCTTTCAAATCAGGCAGATACGAGATCAAACCACTAACGTTACTCAAAAACATTTGCTGAAAATTTTATTTTTATCGTCGACGTTGTCGATAATGTCGAGTAATTGTTTCAGCCCTAGTGTATATATATATATATATACTAAAGTAAATACATTACAGAGAGTCGTGCGCTTTCACATCTCCCAACGCTTCAAAATCATCTATTAACGGTGCAATAAACCGATTACACAATACTAGACTGCAAAACAAAAGCACCTCAAAACAGAAACTCTAAGAGAAATTAAAGACTTTGACTTAACACAATAAAAACTTTAGATTTTCTTACCTGACTGATACCTCTTGCTCCCCTCCACACCGTCATCAAATGCGTTGGAAATCGTCACTTCCGGTTTTTTTTGAATCACGAAATTAAACCCTTTACGTTACTTTAACGATTGATAATTAAGTAAAATTTAAAATTAAACATTTTAAGTTGATTAAACACAATACAATTGTGTTTTGTCGGAAAACTAAATATATTTGTGTTGTTTTAACAAAACATATATGTGTAAAACGAACAGTGCCGGAAAACCATTTTTTTGAGTGTAGTCGAATCAGGCTCCTCGAATCAAAACATCAATTCGTCGACTATTTGGGGTCACCCCTAAAAAAAATGTGTAGAATGAGTAAGTTGGTACATTATAAACTTGAGTACTGACCTTTTAGATTTGTTTCCATATATTCAGACTCTTGCAGAGTTTACTCTTTGCACAGATTTAGTGTGTTTTTTGATGTTGTTGTTGTTGTTGTTGTTTTATCTGTCGGCAGTTGACAGAATCCATGTTACTGGGTACCTGAAGATGTCCAGGACCTCCGGCAGAAAAAATACGTGCAACATTAAAGATTCAGTATACAACTGCACAGGGTACTATTTTACCCTTATGTGAAGTCTAGGAATAAGAGTAAAAGTTTTGACACACTTAAGAGTAAATTTTCACTCTGAGTGGTTTTATACATAGGGCCCTTAAACTATATTCTCTGGTTTTACTCATTGTGATGGATGATTAAGGGAATATGTTTTTTGTATTACCTCATATTTATACTCCCGTGAAACAAGAAGAAACATGGCTGGACAATTTCATGTTTGTAGTCCCCCTGGTTTGCTAATCTGTGGAATTAAAAATAAAAATATGTATTTTGAGGAATGCTGGGACTTTTTAAAAATGGATTTTTGGGTAAATACCATTTTTATTTTTATTTTGGGGGGGGGGGGTTCTGCCTATATCCCATTCATGTGATCATTTTTATATAATTTAATTTGAATATAATAGACTTCCGGTCATGAATGTGTTCCAATCTGTCAGTAAAGGATGCCTTCATGATAAACTGGAACAGTGTCTTGAATTTCAGAAGAATCTGACAGTATGGAGCAGTGAGTGTGACAATATTGTGAAAAGGAAAAACTTGACCCATGCCTTTCCACCAGCTAACAAAACTCCCCAACAAACCTCTTTGGTGAAGTAACTGTGGCATGTCACCTCTTCCTTCCTAATTTGCTTCATTTGAAAACATGTCAACTTTACAAGATAAAACATATTTAAATTACTGAATTAGAAAAAGAAGAAAAAAACTATTGGTAAGCTCATTTGTTCAACTGGCTTATTTGAAATAAAGTTCTTGTTTCAGCATTCACTGAATTCAAATCAATTAAATGACAGCAAGGTTTGAAATTAAATATCATATACGCATTTTTCAAACAGAGATTCACTCATCTATATTTACATATTTTGATTGAGCATGACATTTACACCTACTATGACAAATGAGTCCAATCCCAAAATAAACTACATGGAAATCCAGATACCGTGATGCAAAGAACAGTGATGAAATCATCTACAAAAATAAATGTGGCTGCAATGGACAGGATGCAACCCCTGCAGTTCCGCTTTATTGAGTATTTAAGAGGAGCTAGTAAGAGTCTTGAATATATTCTCTCTGACTCCAGAAGTGAGCACTGAAGATCGACTCTGACAATGGAGACACGCAGGACCCTCATGAGGAGTTTGGCTGTTGCGCTGGTCATTGCATCTGTGATCTGGACTACAACAGGTGAAGAGCTTTAACTGTTCATAAATTATTCTGTCTGATGGAACAATGCAGAATATTGAGGTTTATCCAGTTCTTTTGTTTTACTGTAGCTGAAGAACAAAAAGTGAAAGAATCATGCTGCACTAAAGTCTCCACAGCCAAGCTGACCGATCCCATCCTCAATATCACACTTCAACGTAGAAGTCTTACATGTGTGAGGGCCGTCATGTAAGTATCAGTTCATTTCTAAAGAAAACATGTCATGATAAGAAATCTACAGGATCTGTTACAGTTACATTTCTGTGTTTTCAATGTTTTCATTCTCTTTGACAGTTTTGAGACGAAGCGGGGATATTTCTGCAGTGATCCTAAACAAAAATGGGTGAAGGAGAAAGTTAAGCAGTTTTTGTAAGTTAAACCTAACAATTATAGTGAAACATAACAGAATTAGTAACAAAATAAAAGACTTATGACATATATTGTGATGCAATCATGATAGTAATCTATTGTTTTTTTTGTTTTTTGTTTTTTTACAGCAGACCTCAAACAAACAAACCCCTGACTTCCACAGCAGCCCCAACATCATCTATTAGTGACCAAACTCATGTGGGAGGAGCTACACAAGAAATTGACAGCTCATCAGTCACCAATGTCTTAGATTTAAAATAATAATGTAGTAAAGTATTTAGACCTTACAACAAGCAATAAAGTTGAACAGATTTTGCTGTAGTATTTTGGAACTTTTTTTGTCAATTATGCACATTTAAATTGAGTATTTATGACAATTTGACAGTGACAGCTCTTAATCTATTCAGAAACTGAATTACAGTGAAACTTTTTTGTAACAATTGTGGTTTAAATATTATATTTTATGTTTCACATTGAAATATATTTCACTCAACATACAAGCAATGGACTTGTGTCATTAACTTGTGTCAAAAAGGCTGACGCAAGTCTGAGTGAATTTTAGACTGATTTATATGAGAACAAAGAATTATTTAAAAAAAATGTTTTTTTTTTTTTTTTGATGATGATGATGATGATGATGATGCAAATGAATTACTGTAATCTGAAATTACAAATAAACTCTGATCAGCATCTACTGGTTTTACTTGTGGTTGACGTTTCCAAATGTGTTCAAGAGGCCCTTCCTTAAACATCAAGACATCTTTTCTCTTTAGCATTTCTTTACTTTTCTTTGTGACTTGATACTGGCAGTGCACAATTTTTTTCTTATTTCGCTATTGATATTACATACTGTAGAATGAGTAACTTGGTACAATATATACTTGAGTACTTTTGGATTCATTTAATTAATGTCAATACCAAAAAAAAAAAACCATCATAAACCACATTAGATATTAAAAACACAATAGTTAAATGTTCCTTCAGCTGCAGGCACTTTTATGTCCCAGGGGTTGATTTTTATTCAACAAATTAACTTTTTTTATTATTATTATTTCCCTTACAGTGTATGAATGTAATATTAAAACTGTCCGTAAATGTTTAATTATGTGCTCATTTATTAATTAGCATTTTGCAAATGTCTATTATGTGTACATTAAATGAAATAAAGTTAAAATGAGGAAATATTCCATGTTGATTTTTTTTCCCACACATTTTTAATTACACATTATAGTGTGTTGTGTTTTAGGGTTAAAGAAAATGTCCATTAAAATTCAAATTACAAGAACATAATTTTTTGTTCTTAGAGTATATATATATTACTGTAATATTCTGGATTGTAACTAAACTTAAAAAGACAGAGCAGTTGGCCAATTTATTTCAAAACTGAAAATAATTACAAAAATTACATTTGAGAAACATGATGGTAAAAGAATGATATTAAACATAATACATAATGAGAAATGTTTTTCAGAAAAATAAAAAATATTTTTTTTTTTCAATCCACAGAACCAAAACAGAAACTCAACACTTCAACTCGTTACGTTTTCAGCTAAACCCCTGAACTAATTTAATGTATGTGGTATGCTTTGCATTTGATAATGCTGGTTCTTGTGTGTGTTACTGCACAGCAACACAACTGTAAGTTTTGGGATTTTTTTAATGCTGAATTTGTATTTGTATGACATTTTTTTTTTTTACATTTATACTCAGATTTAGCATTTTGGATTCATTTAATTCACACCAACATGTTTTCAGACAAGTATTGATGTTTGAAGGCCAAACCAACAGTGCAAATTGCAATTTGCAATTGACTCATGTCATTCCCAATAACCTGAATGACTTCATTTCTTCTCTGGAAGACAAAATAAGATATTTTACAGAATTTTGGTAACAGTTTTGGTTCCCATTAACTTCCACTGTATGGACCAAAAATATGAAGTCAAGGGGAACCAAAACTGCTTAGCTTCCAAAATTGTTCAATGTCTTATATAATAAATAAATGCATACAGGTTTGGAAAGAAATGAGGTTGAGTAAATGATGACAGAATTTCAATTTTGTGTGGACGAAAATATATAAACTCATAAAGAGTATACACACAATATAAATTCAATGGATATTTCAATCTCAATCTCTCTTTCAGATTGTCGTCCCACTCGTGTTGGCGTGAGCTGCTTTAAGGAAGTGTCAAGAGGAAGAATCCTTGCTTCAATTAAACTGATGGGATACAAGCATCAGAATGCTCTGAGTCCATGTGTGGATGCTATAATGTAAGCTCTCTCTATTTCACAGAAGTTAATATGTATATGATATTGTGTTCATTTCACTTCATGTTTATTTATCTCCTGCAGATTCTACACAGAGAAGGAAAAGTTATGTTCAGATCCAAAAGCACCCTGGATTAAAAACCGTCTGAATGGTACAACCCTAATAATTATATGACATGTTAATATGATGCTTATGTGCTGTTTAAAAAAAACATGATAATCTTTCCTCCAGGTCTGAAGAAGATAGTGGACTGAGAAAATGGAGGACTAGATGATGCTGCAAATCTATCTTTATATGTAATCAATCTATCTATTAAAAAGAGAATATATATTCTGTATGTTTACTTAAGCAAAAAAAAAAAAAAATACTATTAGATCCTCTTTATCTTTATCTTATGTGAATGTTAACAGATGTTTAATGGCTTTGTTTAATCTGCTTTAAAATTAAAATGCAATATTTGGAAAATAACCATTAAAATTGTGCTTCTTTTGACACAAACATCCAGACTTTCGGACTGTATTTAATCATATTTAAGATGAATCATTAAAGAAATAGTTCACACAACTATCTTGTGTTACAGTAATGGCATATTCTCCATCTAGTGGAGAACAGCACCTAATGCACAGAGTAGGTCATAATGATTTGTCAGTCAAAATAAAGTGTCACGAATCACTAAACAAATTATACATTTTATGGAAATCATAAACAAAAATAAACATGAACAACCCCAAACAAGTTGTTTAAAAACAACTAAAAGTATTTCTAAAAGACTTACTAACATGACACAGTTTCTCAAAATGAGCTTAAAAAATGCTAAATAAATAAAATAACGTAATTTTGTGCGCTGTATGTTATTCTTTTTTAAGGGTGTTTTAGTTGTGTTGAGAATATGTTACTCAGTGGATTCCCTGAATGACCCTGCATTTGCAAATTCCTGCACGCAACTGTGAAAAAATATTTGCGCACACCCAGTGTTGGCTCTATTCAAAATTTGAGAACTAGTGGTGACTTACATGCTGCAAAGTTTCAGAAGTGGCATCCACATATAAATATGGGATCAGTCTCAAAATTGCAGTGATGAACATAATGATGACCGGAGCAATAGATGGGACAAAAATATGGTACGTGCTTTTTGGGAACACTAAACACATCTGATTCTCTATTTCGTCAACAAACATAGTTCAAACAAAGTTGCTTTAAGCCTCCAAGTAAACAGACAGTAAAGTTGTTTATATTGATGAATGAATCTGCATTTCAAAATAAATCAAGTGAGTCAATGATTCAATGACTAAAAATGTGTTATTAAACTTACTCACTCTCAGGTCATCCAAGATGTAGGTTTTTTCTTCAGTAGAGTACAGTTAGATTTAAGAAGAAACCATGGTCAATGGCTATAGATTACAGGCAATAAAGGTGTAAATACTGTTCAATTTCTAACACAAACCAATCATTTCGCTTCATAGGACTTCCATATATCGTCCAGAGCCATGGGTATTAATTTAGTTTTCTTTGATATGCTTTTTATTATTCTCAAAAATGGCCAGCTACCAACTTCCATTTTATGAATCTCTAAGGAATATGATTTCAGCGAAAACAATTTACTGTTCTACTAAAAAAAAAAAAAAACATATCTTGAATGGTCTGACAGGGAATAATTTAACAGTGAACTATTCCTTTAAGACAGTCACTTGCTTCATTCCTGAATGAATCAGCCATTTGAACAGATTGATTGAATGATTCAGTGACAAAGACAGGGCCTTTAATTTTGTAGTTTAATGATTTGATTTCATTAATACTGATTGGAAATTTATCTTCCTGATTGTCCTAGTATTCTAATTTAACAGATTTTTTTTTAATTTAAAAATAAAAAAGGTTCAAATTACCCCCTGAAAATCAGTTTAAGGAGTCAAATATTACTTCATAATGGGAAGATTCATTTCTGTCATTGATCAGAAAGGCAGGGCTCCTGAAAAGAAACGTAAGAGACATGATTAACGTACACTAAAGGTGCACATCACGTAAACTTTTTGCCCTCTGGTTAAGAAACAAAACTGCATGCATTTTGCAGAAGAACATGGTTTTAGTGTTTCGGCTCTGCATGACTGTGTGGATGAATGTGGTTCTTTCTCATAACTGAAAAAAATCATATTGCTCATAAAAATCACTACTAGACTTCCCAAAAGGTTCACGATAACTCACTGGGTTCTAGTTCTTCAAGTTTTTGCTTCTTTTGCAAACTTATCAGCTGTTTTATTCCCTTTTACCCCGATATGTTCCAGTACCCTACAAAAGTATAATATTATGCCCTCTGCCTTTCAATCTGTAGTACAAAATATAATTTCTACTAGCAGGTTTTCTTTATCCGTTTTTGTGGACATTATACTTTGAGAGCTAATGAGGAATCTGAGCTAACTACAATCCAATACAATCCTGGCTTAATTTGTGCATTCCATTAATGTCCTACTATTAAAGCAGTTAATTCTGTTGAGTATACAGACAATTTGTCACTTAATCTTAAACTTATTTTGTCTTAAATCGTGTACTTTACACTCCTATGCCTACTTGATCTTCAGATACATCTGTATAAAAGAATACAAATTTCATAACCTATTACTATATCTTTCTTCAGCTTTTCCCTGGCCTCCAAAAATTAATCCTGAATCATTTCAACAATAGGTTCAGGACATTTCCTGCGGACATAACCATTTAATGGCATGTTAAGGACAGATTACTTCATTTCTCCAGACAATAATCCTTGACCCACTGTTCATATTTCCATCCAAAATTATTTCCTCCATTCTTTTTATATTCCCAATAATCATTCAAAACTGCATGCAGATGTGTCTGATGTCTCTTATCACTACCCTGAAAGTTAGGGTGCTCTCTTATCCACTACCCTGGGTGCCAGACCAACTTTTCTCTATTTACAGAGATGACAAGACACATATGGTTGACCGATATACAGTATGTATTCCAATTCCTGCTAAATTCACCCTCCTATCTATAATATAAACACTTACCGTAGTGAATCAGGGTAGAACAAAACACATTCTGGAAGTGTACCTTTGACAAATGATACCTTATTGTAAACTGTTGCCCATATTTGAATATATTCCTTTACTTTACTACACAGGACTTTTTAAAATCAGCCTTGAAGTCGTGGATGTGTTACAATGACTGTGTTCCCAGTCTGTCAGAAAAGGATGTTGTCGTGATGAAAACTGAAATAGTGTCTAGCATTTCAGAAGAATCTGACAGTATGATTATCTACGAAATGGAAAAACTTGACCTACATGTCATCGCACCAGCTAGCAAAACTCCCCAACAAACCTCAATCGGCTCTTCCTTCCTAATTTTTTTTTGTTTGTTTGTTTTTTCAACTGACCGGCCATACAAGACATATTTGAAGAAAAAGTAATAATAATTCTCTGTTGATATGCTGTATTGTCCTACCGGCAGATTACAAATAAAATGCCTTTTCAGCATACACTAAATTTACATAAATAAATCACTGACAGCAAGGTTATAAATTAAATATCATGCAAGATTCCCCCATCTACATTTACAAATATTAATTTAGCAGTTGACATTTTCACCTACCTATTACAAATGAGCTCATTCCCAATCTAAATTACACCGAAAGGCTGATTTAGTAATAAACCAGAAAAATTATTAAATCATCTACCAAAATAAATGTGGCTGCAACAGACATGACGCAGCTCATGCAGTTTAAGTTCTGCTTTATTGACTATTTAAAGCGAGCTAGTAAGAGACTTGAATATATTCTCTCTGACTCCAGAAGTGAGCACTGAAGATCGACTCTGACAATGGAGACACGCAGGACCCTGCATGAGGAGTTTGGCTGTTGCGGTGGTCATTGCATCTGTGATCTGGACTACAACAGGTGAAGAGCTTTAACTGTTCATTCATTATTCTGTCTGACGAAACAATGCAGAATATTGAGGTTTACCCAGTTCTTTTGTATTACTGTAGCTCAAGAAATTAAAGTGAAGGAATCATGCTGCACTAAAGTCTCCACAGCCAAGGTGACCGATCCCATCCTCAATATCACACTTCAAAGTAAAAGTCTTCCATGTGTGAAGGCCGTCATGTAAGTATCAGTTCATTTCTAAAGAAAACATGTCATGATTAGAGATCAACAGCATCTGATGTTATATGTCTGTGTTTTCAATGTTTTCGTTCTCTTTGACAGCTTTAAGACGGAGCGGGGAGATTCCTGCAGTGATTCCTAAACAAAAAATGGGTGCAGGAGAAAGTTAAGCAGTTTTTGTAAGTTAAACCTAACAAGTATGGTTGAAACATGAAATAATTAGTAACAAAATAAATGGCTTATGAAATGTATTGTTATGCATTTCAGTGTGGTATTCTTGTATTTCACACATCTATATTTTTTACAGGAGAGATCAAAAAACAAAACCGTGACTTCCACACCAAAGTAATGAGAACACATCACATTGAAGAAGTTACAAGTTCCAAGTTATTTTACAAATTTTTAAATATGACTGACAAATTCAAATTTTCTGTTATATTAAGAACCATTTGTAATTTAAACATATTGTCAATTGAATATATTAAATATTATTAATGTTGTCAAATACATGTTGTCCAATTTGAGAGTGAAAGTTTTTTTATTTTTTCAGAAACTGAATTTATAGTGAGATCTGTCTACAGAAGTGGCTTAAATAAAATATTAGTATATATTATATTTTACACTGAAATATTTTTCTCACAACGTACTAGTAATGGACTTCATGGTGTCATTTAAGGGAATTTTAGACTGATTTGTGTGAGAACAGCTGCAATTTTTTTCATTTGATGAAGCCAATGAACCTGGAACAACAAAAGTTCATGTTTCTGAATTTGTGCAAGGGGTCCTACTTCAGACTTTAAGACATATTTTTTTATTTACCATCTTTATTATTTTCTTCACGCTATTTTTGCTATGCTATGCATTGTACATTGTACTACTGATTATGTATATTTCATAATATATAATCAAATGTTACAGAGCATGAATAAATTGGTACATTATGAGTGCTAACAATGAGAAAGTATTTTATCTTGTGTCTTTTTTCCAATTATTCATGTATGTTTGACTTATCAACTTAATTCATGCTAATACCAAAATAGCATCAAGCCACTTCATATTAAAAGACATAATAGTTGGACTTGGACATTCCTTGAACTTGCATTTTTATGTACCTGGGGACATAACATTTTCTATATAGATTTGTTTTCTCTTACCGTGTATATTTTACTGTAGAACTCTTTAAAGGTCCCCTTCTTCGTGATTCCATGTTTTAAACTTTAGTTAGTGTGTAATGTTGTTGTTATAGTATAAATAATATCTGTAAAATTCTAAAGCTCAAAGTTCAATGCCAAGCGAGATATTTGATTTAACAGAATTCGCCTACAAAAAACGACACGTTTGGACTATATCCCTCTAGTTCCTGCAGTAATGACGTCACTAAAACAGTTTTTTGACTAACCTCCGCCCAGATTAATTCACCAAAAGGGGGGCGTGGCCTTGTTGTGCTCCAACGGAGAAGAAGGAAGAGCTGTGTTTGTGTCTGTCGCTGTACTTAGAGATTAATGGTTACAATCTATGTTTAAGTCGGTTCTGGAAAATTATAATCCACATATAAAACTATGTGCAGCAAATTTTGCTGAGGACAGCTTGCTGAGGACAACTTTCTCAATCAGTTTAATGCCGGATTCGCACAAAGATTATTCTTGAAAGAAAGCAGTTCCCTCTTTGTCTGGAGAAGGTGTTGTTTATGGACCACAACCGGTAAGTGTATTTTATTATTTAAGTTGGTGCGTTTAACAGTTTCTGTAACTTATTACACAAAGGGCAACACTGTTTAGCTTTGTTAACTAGATGTTAGGGCTGTGCAAAAAAACGAATGCGATTTTCATGCGCATCTCTCAGTAAAAACACTCCTGTGACTATAAATACATCTCCAGCACACGATCCTGCCCACTTGCTTCTCAAACTACTCCAAAACTAGTCCAATCGCGTTTGCAGGAGGGCAGCGTGCTGTAAGCTGCTGTCAAATCACAACACAGGAACCGCTGGCCCAATCAGAACTCGTTACGTATTTCTGAAGGAGGGACTTCATAGAACAAGGAAGACATCAGCCTGTTTTTATGACAGTGAAAACAGCGGTATACAGATAGGTGAATTGTGTGAAAAATACTGTTTTTTTTACACGCAAAACATGAACACATGTTATATTGCACAATGTAAACACAATCAAAGCTTTAAAAAAGGCGTAAAACGGGACATTTAAATTAACAATATATAAATCATTAAAAAAACATTAATAGTATTATTTTATTCCAATTTATTAAATTTTCACCACCTTAATTTCTTCTGCGGCATCATGAAAAGTTGTTTCATAAAGGGAAGGTATGTGCCATCTAGAATCTATGGGGACTACAA
>NW_020525789.1:0-34494 GCF_003368295.1 Carassius auratus
CAAAGTCCTAAAGCACTGCCAGAGAATAACGGGGAGCTTGAAATGACAAGAGCTAAGCCAAGGGACAACTATAGCTCTTGGATTTACTTTGTATCTGGATATTATAAAGCATACGTAAATCTGTTGCGAGTGTCAGCTGGGCTTTAATGAAACAAATCCACATTAAGGGCAGCTGTTGAGTTTGGGTGGAAACCAAGTTTCCAGAGACTTTAAACCAGGTGATTTTGTTTAACTCTTGTTTGTGTGAAGAAGCTAGCACAGTGAATCTTCAGTGTTTTCCAGGAGCCTGTCAAGTTACATTTGACCATAACATGAAAGCATAACAAAGCAGAACATTGTTTAGGGCTCTTTGTGCCTTAAATAAATTAGGATTAAGTGCCGAGAACTTCACTTCAAAATGCCACTAGCTCATAGCCACTGATCCAGCCAATAATAGGTGACTTTATTTTGACATGAATCTCAAACAGCGACAGTGTGAGACATGCTTGTGAAAACATGATGGCTTTAAAGTCTTCTTCTTGTAACTTCTGAAAAAAAAAAATAATAAATAATTGACCTATATAACACACAGTTTGTTATAATAAAATATATTTTATAGTTACTATGTGTATATTTACTAATACATGTATATACAATAATAATAAATTATTTTTGTAATGATTTTGTTCTTATTAATCTTATTCTCACCAAGGCTGCAATTATTTGCTAAAAATAAAGTAAAAACAGTGATATTGTGAAATTGTATTACATTTTAAAATAATTTATATATATATTAATATATAATATATATTAAATTAATGTTGAACACAGTTTTTGCTGCTTAATATTTTTTTCTTGTCCTTGCTGAATACAATTTCTTAATGTCCTGAAAAAAATTAATCGTGAAAAATGTATGAGTTTCTACAATATTTCATAATATTATTGCTGTACTGTTTTTGATCAAATAAATGCAACTTGAAGAGTATATTTTTTGTTTCAAAAAACATAAAAAAGGAATTATTCGGAACTTACTTATGATGAACACACACACACACACAAACACACACATACACACACATACACACACACACATAGACATATGGATGATTTGTATGAATTTTGTTCAGCAAGCAACATGTGCTTTGCTTGTTGTTTACTCTTTATGAGAAAAAAAGCATGATGACTTTAAAGTCTTCATCTGAAAGGTTTCAGATGAAGTTCCCACCCCCTCTTGTCTCCCCTTTCATCTCCAAAAAACTAGTTTAAGGAACAGAGGCTCTGCACAGCTTTCATATCTCCATGGTAACACACCCCCTTTGGGGTCCTTTTGGAGTTTATTGTGCGTGTTCAACGTTATTGTGTTTGAGTTTTGGCACAAACTCTGAATATAAGGCTGACAACAAAGCGTGATGATAAAACATAAGTGTGATTAAAAGATATTCTGTGAGATGAATCCATTATGACATCACGGTCATGTCCAGCGTTCCTCGGGGTGCCTGTCTCTATTCGGCTGCCTCTGGGTCTCTTCAGCACTGTGGGCTGTCTATAGGAGACCTTCCACTGATTGTGAATGGTCTTTTTGTTGGGGAACAGTGAGCCATTTCTGCTCCCACAGAAAGCCCTGGGTAATTTAGTGTGGATGCCAGGAAGTCTGAGCTCACAGAATGACAACAATGGCAAACGTTATTTCTCCACCCCAAGGGGTGGAAGAGAAAGAGACAGAAAAAAGTTAGCTATGGTGATAGAATTCTGCTTCAGCATCGTCCCACACAGCGAATTCCTCTTAAATCTCATGTGAGAATCAGAACACCACCTTTATGGTGCTAAACAACCATTTGTGCGTTCAAGAATGCATCACGGGACATGCTTTATTGTGGCACACGATTCGGTGTGAGGTAGATCTTTTCCCCCACCCAAACTTACAAATCAGTTAAGAAGCAGAAGAAAAATCTTAACCAAATGTTAAAAAACAGTAAAAATAGTCCGCCAGAAACCTTTTGAAACTTGTCCTCGTCTGCCATCTAGTGGGAAAGCGTCATCACTGGCGTCAGAGATTCAGGGAAATATTTTTTTTTTTTACTTTATGTGAGCATTTTCTTCTCCAACCATATCCAACTTACATTATAAAAATTTAAAACTGAATCATTTAAATGAAATAAACGGTAATTTTAAACAATTATGGCTGTTACCCATAAAATTAACATCACATCAAAGTAGCTGTATAAACATCTATCATAACACCAGAATTGGTTATTTTATATATATATATATATATATATATATATATATATATATATATATATATATATATATATATATATATATATATATATATATACACACACACATATATATATATATATATATATATATATATATATATATATATATACATATACACACACACACACACACACACACACACACACACACATATATATATATATATATATATATATATATATATACATATATATATATATATATATATATACATATATATATATACATATATATATATATACATACATATATATATACATATATATATATATACATATATATATATATACATATATATATATATACATATATATATATATATATATATATATATATATATATATATATATATATATATATATATATATATATACACATATATTTGTAATAGGAATAACTTAATTTAATTGTTATTATTATTATTATATTATTGTTAGAAATTATTTTATAGCCCTCTACTGTGATACATCTTTGTATAATTTACTGCAATTATAGTTTTAAGTTGTTAGTTGTTTCTCTTCTGTTGTTGCTTTTTTTAATCATAAAAACTCACTTCATATTAGCATTCAAATTTATTTTTGATACACATCAAGTACAGACCTCTGACAGCAACATGTTTACTTTCATTTCACTCCCATAATGTTTTTTCTTGATCTGTTTTAATTTATTGTGCTTCTTTCATGAATGTTACTTAAGCTTGTATATAGTTGTCTTGTTCTGAAAATAAATTAATAAATAAACAAACAAACAAATAAAAATAAATCTTTCTTTCGCAACAAAAAATTTCGTTATCAACTGTCAGGACCATTGAGGTCCCTCAAAAGCCAAAAACGTCAGGACGATATCGCATACTATTCATATCGATATAACATATTTCATTTTATATTTGTTAATATTATATTGTAATACATGATGAATACATTATTGATTTGATTAAATCTTCAGCAATCACGCGAGTAATTTTACGGCAGTGTTACGTCAGCGGCGTCGTTTCACTTTACGGTAAGGCGGCATGTGGAGGTCAGATGCGCAATCGCTCGGTCAGAGACTGAAAACGGTCTAATTATCAAACATCAACAGTTGACAACTCAGCGCAGTGACATCTGTGTAGGATTGTCAACAGACAGTATACAGCACAACACTGTCGATAAAGCAGATCGTTTGGGGTCGTTAACGTCCATCATTTTGACGCGGGTCTGAAAAGAAGAAGTCTGTCAATCAAGACGGTTTTGTGTATTATCTCTAAAGACATGGATACTAACACACCAGCATCAGGAGGATTTAAAGGGGGACTCGGGAGCCTTTTTGGTGGAGGAACTCCTGAGTATTCAAATACAGGAGTCCCGTGTAAGTGCTACAGTCAACAGTGTGAGGCTAATGTTTACTCTGATTCAAACTATGGTCAGGTTAGTTACTTTGAGTGTCTATTAATTTTTGATAATGTGTAATGACAAGTTATCTCTCATTTCCAGTGACTGGTATGAGTCCTCTCTCACCCTACCTCAATGTTGACCCTCGTTACCTTGTGCAGGTGAGTTTCTGTAAGTCAGTAGTTACATTTCAGACCTATTTAAAGGTTTCCGTGGTAGAATTGAGTCCGTTTTATGAACTGACGGTCAAACACGTGTTAGAGGCTAAATGGACTGAAATAAATGGTAAGGTGTCATAATAAGAACTTGCTATTGGTTAATTAATGGCAAATTAAATGGTAAATTAATTATGAATATCCAAACAATTCATTAAACAGCATGGTAACATGCAAAAATAATAATAATAAATAATAATACAAATATATATAATAAAAATATTTTGGCCACCAACTGTAATTAATTAATTGTATGATACCTGACTTTTTGTTAAAAACATTAGTTTTCCTGAGAATATAATTATAACTTTTTATTACAATCTGCCTTTAGCTGTCCCATGCTCTAATGTATGCTAGTGTGATTATATCATCATCACTTGTTTTTACAAATTAGTTATTACAAATAAATTATGATATTGGAATAATAATAACATAAAAATGCGTTACACCTTTTACATTTTACTTTAAGGACACAGATGAGTTTATCTTGCCAACTGGGGCAAATAAAACCCGTGGTCGGTTTGAGCTGGCCTTCTTCACCATCGGGGGATGCTGTATAACAGGTGAGTCTGTCTCTGACTTTGATCAGTACTTTTATTTTAATCATCATCAATCGTTTTATCTGTTGTTTGTTTCTTTAAAGGCACTGCTTTTGGGACACTTAATGGTCTCCGAATGGGCCTGACAGAAACTAGAGGCATGCCGTGGTCAAAACCCAGAAACGTACAGTAAGTATCTGCTCCTTTGTAAACTTTGATCAGAATTGATTTAAGTTACCATATAGAAAATTCAGTTAGGATCTTTTCGAATATCGGTCACTGGTACATTTGAAATCATTGACCAGGCACTTTTTGTTAGTTAGTGCTTCTGAAACTTTATTATGACTGGTTTATTACCTGCGAACACAACACCCTGAAGAGCATTTTGAATAAAAAATGTATTTCTGCATATTTTTTTAGTTTTAAAACTTTAATTTAACTTTTGGTGTTTCCATTAAAAAAATGTTTTTTTGGTGCATCAGTATGTATTTTAAGTTATATTGACTAAAACTGTTTATCCATTGTTGATCAGCCATAATTCTACTGTAATACCGACATTTGTTATGTTTTGTCAGAATTTTGAACATGGTCACAAGACATGGCGCATCATGGGCGAACACACTAGGATCTGTGGGTAAGAAATGCATTGAATTCGAACAGCTTGTGTAAAAGAATATCACAATCGATTGTGTTATTAATTAAAGAGACTCGTGCATAATAAAATGCTGGTTTCTCTTTCTCAACAGCTCTTTTGTATAGTGTGTTTGGTGTGGCCATTGAGAAGGCCAGGGGCGCAGAGGATGATCTCAACACAATAGCAGCTGGAACATTAACAGGGATGCTTTTTAAATCCACAGGTGAGGAAAAGTGACATTGGCTTAAGTGCTAAATATCATGGCTATCACTGATTTAATTTAATCAACATAAAATGTATTGTATTTATTTATATATATTTTATCTTTATTTTTTTCAGCTGGACTCAAAGGAGCTGCCAGAGGAGGTGTCATTGGTTTAGCCATGTCAGGGCTGTATGCTCTTTACAACAACTGGGATCACCTGAAGGGGAGATCACCTTCACATTACTGAGGATGACTGAGAGCTCAAACCATGGACTTCTTTTGACTCGGAGACAATTTTTTTTATAACCCCCTTTTGGAATTGCATCCATTTCTTCTTTTTGAAACCCATGGACCATCACACATGTACAGACTTCTTCAGAGTTTAATTAAATGAAATATTTAAATGGAAGAGGCAGACTGCCTCCAGGTGTGTTCACTGGTAACTTCATTCATGTAGATGTCTTTGTTTGTGTAAGTTACAGGAACTCCGTATCCTTTAATTATGAGGTTTCATCTGTTCTCGTTGTGGATTGATGAATTTTGTCAGTGCTGACAAACCAAACCATCAAACTCTCTAAAACCATCAATAATAAAATACACGTTTTCACAGTTTGAGACTCTTAATTTGCTTTTTGTAGGGATTTAAAAAATAATTGAGCTGTGTGTAATACAAAATTTGTGTTTGCTGGGCATGAATGGTCTTTCTGGGAGTTGGATGATTAAGCACTACACCATCCTATATTTGCGTAGCTCTAAATAAAGAATAAAAAACGTAAAATATCTTTAATACGATAATTTAACACTGTTCAGATTCTATGACATTTAAAAAAGTTTTTTATCAATTATTTATTTGTAAGCAAATCAACCTTGATTTCAATAGTCAATGAGTGCAGATGGATTATAATTATAAAATTCCAGAAGGAATGTCCATGGCCACATGGCTAAAAGTGTAAAATATAAAAGATAAATGTCCATCCTGTGTGTAAATTCCCTGCACTGTTCAGCGAAAAGCACTGCAGTTAGACTGTTCTTAAGGGAGAAAGTCTCCCACAACAGGTGAAATTTAATAACTTGACGCTGGCCGTCAAAGCACCTTAAGAACTGAACGTTGGACTGCCTGTGATAGGGCAAATGTACAGTATGTGCCAGTCCTTACAGAAAGAATAAAAAGCCAACTAAAGTTAAAATTTGCAGTTGTACTACACAGTTGTACTTCCAGCAGTCACGTCCCACCAGCAGAGGGCCACAAGAATCACCCTATAGGAAGAAATAGAGCTAAAGATGGGGCACTTTGATGAATTGTCCCTGAAAATTGTTTTCTCACCTGGTATGCGACTGGGCTCCACTCTGTATCTCGGAACCCAGCACAAATCATGGAGTCTCATGATGACATGGTCACCCCAGAACTTCTTCTGTCGACCTGCTTATAGCCAATGATTGGGAGCTGAGCTTGGTTCAGCGCCTCAGCGAGTGCCACATTTTCCCTTCTAAGATCTTTCCCATCTAAGATTTACAGAGGAAGAAGAGATGCCAAAGTGATATTCTGGATAAGTGGATCACCTCCCTTTGTTAATTCAATGATATTAAGAAAATGTTAAAGTACATTGTTTTTGCATCAGGGATGTAAAATAAACCAGGTTCCATTGTAAAAACTGCAGTGGGGTACGGGTTACCGCACACTCTTTACATTTGATCTATGAGCGGATTATTTCATAAATAATCCAGCCATCATATTTCAAGACCCAACTTTTACGAAAGGTTCTAATTTTAATAAGAGGCAGTGTAGAGAAAAAGAAATCGCCATGCTAATAGCTGTTTGGACGAGGAGAGGTGCTGACCTTCACATGACCTTCTGTTGCTTTCCAAAACCTTGCAGAACCCAAGTTATACCTTGGAAAAACCTGATTAATAATGAACAGGATCATGACTGATCTGTGTTGTTTATATAGTCATTTCATTAAAGATTAGCAGAACCTGTTTTTAGTAAGCACTCATTAAGTGACTTACAGTCCACTCATTACAGTAACAATCCCCTTGGAGCAACGTGACATTAAGAGCCTTGATCAAGGGTACAATGGTGATTGTTCATAGCTTGCTTGTACTTTACAGATATGCATGTAACTTCTTAACTCTACATTAAACCACTACACACCACTCCATTTTCATAATAAGTTTTACAGTTATACTTAAAGCTTTAGCTAAACTTCTTTGAGTACAAGATAGGAAAGGTTTTTATTTTATAGTTTGTGTGATTTGGTAGTAGTGTGAATATGTTTCTCCTGTTACCAGCAGAAGGCATAAGAACCAGAATGCAAAGATGCAACATGGCCTCTGAAACTTACTTAAGTTTTTCGTTCTGGTGGAGCAGATTTAAAGACAGGAGACGCTGAGAAATTAATTACTAAATGCATGTGACTATATTCAGAATGAATGGAGTTTTATTATGTTAGTTTATGATGTGTCCCTGCTCACCTGTTGTATTTACTCCAAACTGTGAAATATGGTACAGCAAGGAAAACAAAACAGAAGGCAGCACCTGCTTAGGGTGTGTGCCTCAGGGAATGTGCCTGATCAACCAATTGGTCAAACTTACAATGAAAGAGCCTTGGAAATGTCCTGGGCAATCTACTGGAACACTGTTCACCAACTTTAGCAGGAACTTCTGACATGTTCTTGCCAAACAAAGAGAAATGTCATCGCCAGTGAGAAATCCCATTGTCTTAGGGCAAATTATTCGAACATAAACAACACTTACTGTACTGTTTTAAAATAACAGACACAGAATATTGTTTACCAAACTCTTTATTGTTGCTCATACATTTCAAGACATTCAGTGTTGTCAATATTAAAACACATTAGTGTAAAGCCTACATAAAGCTTGTTTTCATCATACTGTAAGGTGTTGATGCAGTAATATCTATATTATGTTTAATCACAATGCTGTGGTCCAAAAAAAATAAAAAAAATAAATAAAAGAAAAGAAATCAGATTGCTTTGGCAAAGAAAAACAAAAGCAGTTTGTGCAGCACAGTACAGGCTTTTGTTGATTTGGTCAGAGATTCTGTATACACATTTACTTACCTATAATATGCTGTTTAAATTAATTTAATCTTAACATTATTGACAGAGATTGCTCTAAATACAATCCCTAACTTTAAAAAAACATGACTGATTCTGTATAAGATATAGTCATGATATAGCACGTGATCCTGATATAAAAAAAAAAAAAAACTCTTACACTGATTGTCATATGAACCATTTGAACTTTAATATTTTAACATTATAATGAACAAACTATAAATATTAATGAAGTTATATAACAAAAAAGATTTATGAATATGTAAAATCATGTGAAAATGGCCATAATTGTCTTTGCCCTCACACTGTTTCCGAACAGAATGCAACCACAAAATATTCTTCGTTTTTATATTGTGACATGAAAATAGTGGAGAGATTCTGCTTTTTTTTTTCAGGTCAGATTTTGGCACCAGAATCAAAGTGTACATGTTTTACTTTTTGAATTGATTGAGACTGCCCCTGTGCATAGAATTGGGACTGGGGCTTAGTTTTAGCTAATAATGTACTATATAAGTGCAGGAACATTGACCTTGTGTCTATATTTGCTAATCATCAGTAGCCCTGATAAGAACCTAGCTTTACACACCCACAGACCTCATGAGCATTCATATTTTTAGCTCTCTGGATTGATTTTGGCCTTGAGCCCACTCTAATCCACCAGGTGGACCAATCACCATTTGCATCAAGATCAGTGAATTCAGTAATAACATAGATAGTAGTAAATTGATAGTTGTTTGTAAATTATGTTTCTATAGCCATAGAATCTGGCAAGAAATAACTGACAAAAAGTTTTACTGAAATTTCTGCCATTTAGTGTTGGTGGATTATGATTGACTATAAAGGGTTTAACATCATGGATCTGTGAGAACAGAAAACAAAGAAATCGAAATCCACTATAATTTGAGGGCTAGCACATAGACTGACTAGAACTAGTCTTCAGATCTGCTCCAGGGAGCACTTCAGGATTTCCAAGAGTTCCATTAATTTTAATGTATCCCTAGATAATGTTCAGTAATCTGTTGTTTGCTTGACAAAACCCAACAAGTACAACCAGACATTTTTAGCCTATAATAAGCATAAAAAATACAATACTCAGTGCTTGGTATTTCAAGCCAAAGTGGGCATCTAAAAGATGGAGGTCAAGACAGGGACAAGACCATGTGTGAAGGTAGGTAGAAACACACCATTATATGTAAACTTTGAATGGCAGCTCTATGCAACGCTAGCTTGCAATGTAACTCCAAACATCACTGCTCTACTGATTCAGTAGTGGAGCTTTAATGGCTTCCACTAAACAGACAAGGCTTTGGAATATTTAGAGATATTATTTGAAGGACAATTTGCTTTAGCTAAATAAATATATATGCAAAGAGCTATTTTCAATCCATTTCTACCTTCAAGTAAAAGCCTGTACCTTTCTGTTATGCGTTTTCTAGACATCCACATACTGAAAAGACAAGCTCCGGCCCTTCACTGATCACTTTAGTCTCCGACAGTACTGACGTTAGAGCAACACGCTGAACTGCGCAGTGTTTTTATAATGCCTTCGCTCTTCTTCCGTCGCCTGGGCTGCAGTGCCAGGCTGCTGACATTGTCCGTGGAGTCTTCCGTTTGAGCTGCAGCAGCTGCAGTCTCTTTGATCTGAAGTTCTAGATGCCTTTGGATTGCTAGGCCAAGCTCTTCAGGGTCCACGGCTGCACCATACACTTCCCAGGTCATACCCTCAGCATCCCATTCCACCTCCTTCACAGGGGTCCTGTGACACATGTGTTCCGCGGTCAAAGGTGTGTCCAAGACAGGATCCACTCTCAAACTAATTTCAGGTAATACATGAGAAAGAGTGGAAGCAAGGGAATCAGACACAGTCTGCACACCAACATCTCTGAGCTCATGCTCAGATGTCATAGTAGTGGCATCTTTGACCGTCCTGTTAAAGCCAGTTTGGCCTGTTCTGTCTAGTCTAAGGCAGGAAGAGTTCTGCCCTCTTAACTCGGATCCACAGCAATGGCCTTTACTCCGGCTGTCAAGTCTGGTCTCGCTGACTGAGGTCACAAGTGGTGGAAAACCAAGCAAGCCTGAATGGAACAGTGATCTTTGTCCCACACAAGGGCTTCCTTCACAAGGTGGCCGTGATATAAAATGCCCAGGGCATGGAACAACGCTGCAAGTATTCCTCAAACAGGCAGTGCTTATCATATGTCCAGAAAAGGTAGATCTATGGCATGCAGTTAAATGGTGGCTTTCACAGTTACTCTGAGCATGATCTTCTGTATTCGCTCCTTGTGGTGTGAAGTTGTTGCTAAGACCCGAAGAACTCATTCTACAAGGCGCTCTGCAACAGCTGCATCCTGTCAGGTTCTCTGCAGGTCTGCAACATTGACAACATCCCTCTCTGCACACCAGACCCTTCATCCTTAAATCCCTATTTGTGGATGGTGAGTGTGGCACACACTTCACACCACTATGGACCTGATTTTGCCCCAGGAGTGGATCTTGCGTTGGAGTCCTTCTGGGTGAGTCCTCCATGAAGCTCCAGGATCTTGCAGTTCCTCCATGCCAGATTACAGTCTCAGGGGTACTGTTGCCACTGCACATGCTCCACTGTTCTTGGTCACAAACATTCACAGGGACTTCCGTCGAGGGTCCGCCCAGACTGACAGGTCTTTGAGTACATGCTGCACTGCTCATGCTCTTTCGCAAGTTCTGACTGTACCATGCCAGCTCCGTTCGTTGAGGAGGTCCACTCACCATTTCTGTTGAGCTTTTGGATAAAGAAATAATTGGCAGCTCATGCTCCTCCACTGTTTCAGTGTCCACAGATCCAAGACTGATGCTTGGGAGGTAGATCTCAGATATAGGTCGTTGACTTTCCTCCATATTGAAATATCTACTGGTAAAGAAGACATACAATTATAAGCTAATTATGAAAAGTACAAAATTCCTTTTTAAAACATAATTATTCACACTATATATTTTAAACAATTATAAGTTTCTTTAGATAAAAAGGCACACCAATTCTTAGTTGTCTACTATCCATTCAATTTGATGAATCTGAAACAGACCCTTAAACCTTTACTTTTACGATAGATAAAGCTAAGATTAGTTTTGTCCTTACTGCACAAAGATTAAATTGAATAGGACAGGGAGATCCCTAGGTATCTCTCCCTTGAATGATTGACCAGATTATAGAGGGATAAGCCCAACTTTAGTCTTAAGATCATTAGCTACAACATGGGTATGCCAGCTCCTCTCAGAAGGACATTAATCCACATGGTGCTCCAGCACAGGTGGCTGATTCCACTGCACATGGTCCCATTAGGACTGTAGGTTTAAATGTATACTTTAAGGTGCAAATCATGACTGTAAGAGTGTTTTTCTCATTTTTAGGAACTCTCGAGAGCAATGAGTGAATGTGTGTCAGGCCTGTTCATGTTTACATCACACTTCAGCCACTCCAGCAGATTTTTTGGGAGACCTTTTTGGATCTGTCACTCCCTACTGTCAACACACACATACTGCTGACTCCAAAGTACAGCACACTCACACTCTGATCTGTACAGTTATTCAAGGCACACTTCAAGTAGTTTTTACTTGCCATCGAGGTGCCTTTTTAAAACACCTTTCAGTGGACTAAGCAAAGCAATATTACCTGTGAAGCAACCAGAGGTTACGTGCCACAAAGACACTGCCATTTCAGAACTGACAGGAGTAAACCTTGCAACCTCGCAAACTCAGTGCTATCTGCACACATTTTTAATCATTAGGCCATCACCATCTGTTTATTCCCAGTGACTACTTGCTGATTCATACCATATAAATTATATAAACTTCCAAGGCTGTCCACACAGAATCTGCATATACAGAACTCGCAGCAGAAAGCGCAGCAGATTTCTGCAGAATTGGAACATGCAACATTCACAAAGTTCTACAAATTTCTGATCCCTTGTGTATTTGTTGTAGTGTTGTAGTGAATTTGACTATGATTTCCTCACCTACGTGTGTCATAGACTTTTGCACTGTCTATAATTCTTCTCATGTTCTCAAGAAAAGGTGTTTGGTGCAAATCGAAAGCCCATGTGTGTCAAAGCTAGTGTTCATCATCCATCACATAGACTGCAAAAAATCTGCAAAGACTACATTATCATAAAATTATTTTAAAAAATTAAAATAAATAGGCCTGCATAATCACTTTTTTTTTTATCTGCAGGGTAGCACTAGTGTGCAATAAGTTTCCAAAAAGTTTTACACAATATTTAATACTGAGAAGTACATCATTTCTTGAGTGTTTCCAAATAATAATAATAATAATAATAATAATAATAATAATAATAATAATAATAATAATAATAAAGCAGGCCAAATCTCGAAAATAACCTGTACAAATGACTGAAACTCTAGCAGAATGGCAGATGTTATCTCTCCACAGAAATCATGGGAAAACATGATACTTATTTTCCCATTGCATCTAAAAATAACAGACAATGTGTTCACTGTAGACCCTCCTCTTTCACCTCAACCCACAGTCTAACCTCCATCGCTATAGACAACCATACACCTGCACTAGCGTCAGACTGTAACACACACACACACACACACGTAAATATAAACACTCCAGTGAAACTCTCATCCCCTACAAGAAAATCAAACAAGAAAAATCTCACCTTTGGGTTTTACTAGCAAACATACATGGTACAGTGAAGGCCTTGTGTCACCTTTGTCTTTCCTTCCTTGTCATCTTCACTTCTATTTTTTAAAGCCTCGTTTTACCATTTCCTTTCACACTGAGCAGACCTTGCTTTATGAAGACACAGCTGTGATTTCCCTCATGGCCACAGGTAAGTCAACAACCTCCCTCCACACACACACACACACACATGCACACGTACATACCTCCCACTTCCCCCTCTCGTCTCCTTCCCCTCTGCCCAGACGGCTCCCGCCTCCTTCACTTCTTTCCTCTCCTCCGCTCTTGCTCTCTCGCTCTAAGTGAACAGGACAGACAGAGTAGGTGTATTGCTGGATTATCATTCGTTGCCATCTGATTACACACCACACGCTCCCTGTCTGAGAGGAAATCCACAGTGGAGGGGGGAGGAGGTGCAAAGACACACAGACAGAAACGCTGGGAAGTCAAGGAGAGTTATATGCCCAATGGAGGGGACACAATTGTGATAAAGTGTGTGTATGGGGTGAAGGTTAGGATTTAGAGGAAGAACAGATAGATCATTCTGATATGTCACAAAAATAAATCTGATATCCTTCCAAATCATTACAATAATTACTCTGTCTTTATTTCTTACACACACATTCATTCTCACACACTCGTAGCTCCTGCCGCTTACTCATCCTCTCTCTTCCTGTTGCTATAGAAACAGCCATGCTCAATAGGAGCCCGATGAATTTTCATCTTATCTTTTTTTTTTTTTTTTTTTTTTTTAAGTTGTCATGGGAACAATGAAAACAGTCTCTTTGAAAGAAGGGCTTGTGGTGCCGGGAATCCATTATGTTATATGTGTGTGACTCATTTTTCTGATTCACCTGTTCATGTGGCATTGCAATCTCCCAGGTCGCCTGTTCCATAATAATTCAGGTTCAGAGGTTAAACAAAGGCAGAATCCTGAAATGTTGTTTCGTGTCTAAACATGCTACATTTTTCAAGTTTTTAAATGACCTTGTACAAACATGAAACATTTTTCCCCTTGTTCACGTACACATTTGGGGCCTGATGCTGTAACGAATTTTGTTGGCATAATACCAAAACCTGTATGTCTCTCTCTTTTTTCATTTAAATGTAATTGTGTGTGTGTGTGTGTGTGTTTGTTCCACAGAGAAAGTAAGAGTCTTGAATGACATGAAAGTAAGTAAAAAATTATGACAAAATTGCCCACTTTCAGTGCATGATAAGATTATTTCTTACAGAAATTGTTATTTATTATTAATATAATACTATATATAAAAATGCTTACTATATATTATCTTATATGTATAACAAATGTTTGCTGCTTATTCAATTTACAGAAAATTGGTGCAAAATATGAACATTGTATCCCAACTTACTAAGCAGTTTGTTTGTAAAATGCAGTTTGCTGAATCCATTTTATAACTACATACTAAATCCATTTTATAAATAACTACATTCATATTTTTGTTGATAAAATGTTAAACTGGATTGGGTTCCCAGCGTGCACTTCATTAAGGTGCTAACATGCACTGTTGCTAGCCAGCTCTTGTCAGACAAGAGCCAACATTAGTTACTTTGACACATCAGATTTTATTGGACTATACTCAGTTCACTTATGTATCTGCTACAGTATCTGAGGTTGAGTTTACAGTAAGTAACAGGTGTTCTTACTGCAATCAAATGTCTAGAAACTCAATGCAAGTAAAACACATTTAGAGGTATTGTGGGAACAGCAGACGTGTTGCCTGATTACAGCCTTGATAAACTTCTCCTGTTCTCCAAGAGTTATTCATTAACACTTGAATGCAAACTAGGCTACTGCGGACAACATAACATTCAAGTTATTAAACCATAGTCTATGAGCCCTGTGGTGGCTGATTCACTGAGCTCAAATCGTATTACAGAAGTAACATCTATTGTTAAATTAAACATTTCAGATTAGCTTTCAGCAATTACCACTTTTATTAATAACTCCCTTTAGCTTGCTAATTACCTGTAAATAGTCACAGTTTGCTCACTGGACTGGATCAAGGTTTTGTGCTTGTTTGGAAATAAATACTGCAACTGGCAGAGCTCATATCGCTCACTTGCTTGAGCCAGTTTACGGTGTTGATTAACTAACCTGGGAAGCCTCAGGGGGACTGTAGTACCCCGCTATAGGGTGACAGGGTTGTCAGAAGACACTGCTTACTCTCAGTTAGACATCAGGAAGAGCGCCCATGAGACAGTCTTTGGGCAAAATGAGAAACCGGTGATCGGTGATACACACTGACTCTGCTGGAGTGAAAGAGAGACTTTATTAAGTTAGGAGCTGTGGCCATCCATGGCTGGTGAGTAGAGGATTTTCGGAAGCTGTTGTACAAACTATACTTGAGACCTGTTTTACATATTGTTATGTTATAGTGGACAAACAGACGCTATTGTTTGTTTTACCAGGCTGCAAATATTTGATCATCTAATGCTATTTAAAATAAGTTGTGCCAGACACATTATTATGTTCTATGTGTGTTAGATGCACTAAAGCTTTCTTTATCAGACATGAGGGTCCAGTGCTGCCATAGCAGCATGTATTTCTATGTGTGCTAATGTGGTATGCTATTAAACACTGCTGAGCAGTTGGGTGACCCCTGTACACTAAAAATCTTCATGTGCAATTGAACAATTATTGACCAGTGAGGCAAAGTGCCCTTAGGATGCACAATTATGAGAGAATGCTAATAAAACTGCTTAAAGGCATACACGTTTTCACTTTTAGCTTACAGTTACCATCTGAGAAACCATTGTGCATGTCAAAAGCTTATTTAAAAGGACATTTCACCCCAAAATAAAATTCTGTCATCATTTGAGCACAAAAAAATAAAGATAGATTTTAAATAGATATTTGAAAGAATGGGTCTGTCCTACGATGATAGTGAGTGGGGTCCAAAACAACATCAGAGTCTTCTGACAAAACAATTGAAACACATTTGTCAAAATATCATCTATTATGTTTCACAGAAGAAAGAAATTCATACCGATTTGGAATGACATGGGTGTGAGTATCTCATATTTAAACACGCACCTGTTTATTAATTACATGTAAAAGTAAACAAACAAGCTAAACATTATAGATTTTTTGCTAAATATGTATGTTAAAATTACTTTTTTCCCCCATAAAATCAGAAAAACCAAACACACATACACACTACATACATGAACTGAATATGTGAGCGTGTAGTTTTTCTTATTCACACACACGCACATTATATTTCTCTTCATACAATAATAAGATAATGTTAAGTCTGTCGCTTAAATGTAATTAGTGTTTGAATCCTTATTTAAATAGCATAAGCACAGCATTATATATATAATTTTGAAGAGTTTATTTCAAGAGTTTATTGCTGTATTAAATGAACTACAATACCTGCTAGGAAGTTCTGGTTCACTCGCACTGTATTCCTCCAGGTGGCTGCAGTAAATCCCCTACAGTAAAGGAAAAAACAGGTTGTTGCTCTAGAAATGTTGTGTTTCTTGAGCCACAAAAACACACTGCGCGCAACCTCTTACATGCAGGTCTCCACTAAAGTGTGTTGACACAAGACACTTGACACATCTATTTAAAAGTCATGAGAGAAAGAGACTGTCCAGCGGTGTCACACAGCAGGTTTAGTTCATGCAAAGCCATGTTCTCTGTTGTATGATACACTGAGTGAGAGGGGAGGGTGACCGGCTGCTGAGTTTGATTTGTGTCTGTGCCATTAGATCCACTTGTAGCGCTGGCTTGTGGATTGTCAGCAGCATTTCTCTTCCTGCTGCTGTTTGGCCTATCAGTGTATCTACTGTGGAGGAAGAGACGAACTCAAGCGCTCTACTGGGGACTGATACCTGCCACCCCCACAATCCCACGATGCACCACTCCAGTGCTGCAGACATCACAGAGCAGCAGCTATGGGTAAATAACAGTTGTTGCTTGTCTAGAAATGACAATAATACAAGATGTAAACAGTATCACTGCAATGTAAGGTGAAACAAATTGAATAAATACATCCCATTCAAGCTTTTGGGAATTTATTTTTTTTTTTGCAGTAATGTAAGGGAGACTAGATGTCACAGGGATTACAATTAAATTCAGTTCAATTCAAGTTTATTTGTATAGCGCTTTTTACGATACAAATTATTGCAAAGGAACTTTACAGAAAATTAAGTTTCTACAATATTTTTATTGTACTATAATAATGTTTTGTGAGCATGAATACATTTTCTCTAGCAGTACAGGCTTTCGTAGCCAATCCTTCATGTTCTTCATGTCTTCATCCTTCAACAGGTTTTTGTAACAAATTCATCATGTCATAAGAGATTGGTGCTAGACCTCAAACATTTTAAAATGTCAATTTTTATATCTGTTTATTATACTTATTTATTTACTTCTTTATTCACTGATCATATTTGTTTGTATATCCCAAGCAAATTTATGATTAATTATTATTATGAATTTATATTAATTTCTTAAATATTATTATTCTAGCATTATATATTTATTCATTATTATTTATTCTAATACACATTATATGCAGATATGAAAGTGTAATTAAGAAAATAAACATAAAAAACAATAATTAAATAAATAGACATAAGTGAATAAATAATAAAATGATAAAATATAATAAAATGTTATTTATTATAGATTTATTATTTACTTATTGTGTTTATTTATATATGCAGATATAAACATTTATTTGTAAAAACAATTTTTTTTTAAATAAACACAAGTAAAGAAATAATATAAAATATAACAAAATAAATAAATATAAATACAATAATAATGTGAAATGTGTGACATCTGTAAATAAGCATAATAAGTAAATAATATAAAATATAATAAATACATATTTTTAAATATCACATTTTAATAAAGTAAAATGTGATATCTGGCACGTCTCTTATGACATTTCCATTGGAATGTGGATTGAAGTGCATCTGCACATTCTTATCTTTGAATTTTCACAGCTCAGGTGATGTTCCCTTCTTTGTGCCTCCTCGATTCAAGAGAACACCCCAACCAAACGAGGAGAAAGAGGAAAGAGAGTATGCTGAGGAATGGGAACTCCATCCAGATCTACACACCCAGCGAGGCTCTGTAACATTAGGGAGTATGTCAGCGTTAGACATCAGAAACGATGATACAGAGAAAGTATAAAGAGAGTGTTTTGACTGTTTGTTTCTCATTCTGCTCAATGTGGTTCTCGAGGTTGGTTCCCCCTTGGCAGCATAAGACCAGACCTGTACCAGCTCCCAGAGGAACCCAGTGAATGGGCCCTTCCCGATGGCTCAGCTGTTCGTCTGTGGTTCGCTCTGCGGTACCAGCAGGAGAGAGAGCAGCTGGTGGTGTCTCTGCTCCGTGCCGCGAACCTGCCCGGTCTGTGCCAGGGTAATGTCACACTAGTAAAATTGCAGCTGTTGCCATCTGATGATCGACGACACCGTCAAGCCAAAGCACGGCGGAAAGGTTGTCATCCACAGTTCAATGACACCTTTGTGTTTCAGGTAGAGAGTCTCTCCTGATAAACATCAGCAATCTAATCACTGTATGTGGGTACATTATCAGTCTTCCTCATTATGTGAAAATTCAAGTGCTCTGAATTTTTTTCTTCATTATTTGTTTGTGAATTAATTAATTAATTTTATTCGAATTAATGGAGAAACTTCTTGAAATTAGAGAAGACATTTCATAGTTGATATCTCCATCTACTGGCCATTGCTAGCAGGTTTTCTGTTTTATTCCTCTAAGCACTTAGATTAGAGGAATGTTCTGGGTTCAGAACTGTTGAACATTACCACATTGTTGGGGTTACTAAGAACATTTTTTTTTTTTTATGTTTGTGAAATGTTATTTAATGCATCTTATTCAAAACAAGATACAGTAAAACAGCAATAATTGTTGAAATATTGTTACAATTTAAAATTAATGTTTTCTATTTGTATATATTTTAAAATGTAATTTATTCCTCCAATGGCAAAGCTGATTTCAGTAGCCATTACTACAGGCTTCAATGTCACATGATTCTTCAGAAATCATTCTGATATGCTGATTTGGTGCTCAACAAAGTTATTATAGCTGACAAGAACTCAAACCATGATTTTTTTTCATGTGGAATAAAATAATTGTTAACTGAAATAAAATAAAATTATATAACTATTATATTATAAATTATAATTAGAACTATTATAATTTGAATATTTTAATTCAACTAGTTCCCAAGGAAACATTTAATTATTATTTATTTTAACTATAAAATAAAATAAAATAAAATATGTTATATAATATAATATAATATAATATAATATAATATAATATAATATAATATAATATAATATAATATAATATAATATAATATAATATAATATAAGAACTAATAATAATAATAATAAAATCAAATTCAATTCAATTATTTCCCATTATTATCAATACTTAATCTTAATATTTTTAGGGAAACTGATACATTTATATCAGGACTATTTGCTGAATAGTAAGTTCAAATATCAAAATCAAAATATCAAATAAAAGTGCATATATTTGAAATAGAATAGTTTTGACATTATAAATAGTTGATCACGTTAATGCATCCTTGCTAAAGTATTAATTTCTTTCCAAGTAAATAAATAAATGAGCCCAAACATTTGAACAGTACAGTCAGAATAAGGTCTGTTACCTGATTCCTCTGTCTTCAATCAGGTGTCTAATAGCTGCATTGACCAGTGCTCTCTGAAAATGAACATGTACACTGTGGTCCATCAGAAGAAGCACCATCTTATAGGTCAAGCCATGATCCCCCTCAGACTTTCTGAACTAAAGGAGACGGCAGGAAAAGTACAGTGGAGGGATCTGGACAGTGAAAGTGATCAAGTATGACATTTAAATATTAAAGGAATAGTTTACTCAGACATGAAAAGTCTGTCATCCTTTATGCTCTTTCATGTCTTTCCAAACCTGCATGAATTTCTTCTGTGGAACACAAAATAAGAATTTCCGCAAAAGAAAGAAAGCCATTCAGATTTATCAGTGAGGGTGAAAATCAGTTTTCATTTTACAGTGAACTATCCCTATAATCAGATTTGGGGGGAAAGAATACTGTACTAATGTGTGTTTATTACCGCTGTTGTAGCCCCTTTCAAAAAATGGTGACATCCAGGTGTCTTTGAACTACAATCAGTCCCTACACCGCCTCACTGTGGTTGTTCTACGAGCCCGAGGGTTACAGTGTTGCAGTGATTCAGGTGAGAAACAGTGTAATAAAAAATACTGTACAGTGACAAGACGTCTTTGTGCATCTTTAATTTACATGTAAAATGATGGTACAGGTGTGTGCGCCCAGGTCTCTCTGAAGATACATACTCATGTAGTGAGGAACAAGTGGACCACTGTGGCGAAAGGAAATAATCCGTCCTTTAATGAGAGGCTTACCTTCAGACTCCTCCCCATGCAGCTGGACACAGCCTGTCTGACCCTACAGCTCCAGCAGCCCAGCACAGAGGAACCTGGTAACTGGCAGTCAATCATTTCTTTAAAAACAAACAAATGTTGATGTAAAATGAATAACACATATTTAAGATCCTGCACTTTTTCTAGGTCACTAATTACATTTTTACACTGATGGGAATTAAACTCACTCAAACAGTTATACTGATAAAATAATATGTAAATAGAATTTATTTAAACATACAAGCTCATTCACCAGTGGTCTCAGATATTACAGTTTTTTTTTTTAATGCACCATTAAAACAATGTGTTACCTTTGCATCTTTACTAAGTCACTGTATATTGTCTGTACTGGCAGTGTTGTTGGGGATTGTGGTCATTGGGCCGTTCATGTATGCGAGGGGCAGAGAGCTGGAACACTGGAACGACATGGTCAGCAAACCACAGGAGCTGGTCAGGCAATGGCACCCGCTGGGATCTGCTGACACACTACAGGAACTTCAGTGAACAACATGCAACAAACTCAATGCCAGCGCCTTACTCTCTTTGTAAAACAATAATAGCCTTTTTTCTTGTTTGCATTTAATTACTTAATTTTAAACAGTTTGTTCTTCAAAGTCCCATCAGAACAACTGTGATTTGATGCATGAAGTAAAAATACAGTCCAGTTGTACCACAGGGTTTTCACATTTTTGAACCCATGAATTTCAATTAAATTCAATTTATTTTTATGGATTAATGGATAAAGTTTTTGTTTCATTTGGATTCATTAGATTTGCATCTATCCACCCATACTTCAATCCTATTTTTCGTATGTAGGGTCGCAGTGATTGTTACTGAATTGTTCAGACCAATTTGTGGACTGGTTTGATTGATTCATTGAAAAGAATTATTCACTCACTAACTGGACATATACTACTATTCAAAAGATGGGATTTGTAAATTACTAACTTGATCAAAAGAGACGGTAAAAATATTTAGAATTTTACAAAAACACATTTTACACAACATTAACCAGCACAACTGTTTTAAATGATGATAATAATGAGAAATGTTTCTTGAGCAGCAAATCAGCATATTAGAATGATATCTGAAGGATCATGTGACATTGAAGACTGGAGTAATAATGCTGAAAATTCAGCTTTGCTATCAACGGAATAAACTACTTTTAAAAAACTAAATTAGAAACCATTATTTTAAAATGTAAAAACTGTTTTATGATATGACTGTTTTTACTATATTTTTAAAAATTTTAACAACCCCAAACTTTTGAATAGTAGTGTAGCAAACTACACAATAGCTAAATCTAGTCATACAATATTAATAATCCTAATAATCGCTTAATATTTCCTAATTTTCCATGTCCATGAAACCCTGCAGACAGTGTGAAATCCCCTTTCCCCAACTAAGCCTACATGCATGTAATATGGATTTAGGTCAGTTTGACAGGGGTTTTGTGCATGGTTATTTTTGCAGTTTTTAATCCATAATGAAATTTAAAACCCAATTATGTGTAACACTGCTCAAATTTGGTACATTAGGTATGTCTCCTTTAACCTGGACTGTGTTTGGACCCAAAGACTTTAAACATAAGACACAATTTTCATCTGTTAATCTGTTTCCCTTGGTGTGTAGATGCTGGGTCTGGATAATCCACTACTGTAAGGCCTCTTATAGACTAATCACAGAGTTCAGAAAGGCTAGCAGATTGCAGCTAGGTGTCCACCTGTTCTCATGTTCTTCATGTACAGTCAGCGTAGATCTATAGGACTTAAACTCCTGGACACAACATGTCTTGTGATCTGGCTTGTGATTTTGGCTCTTGTTTGGTACCCTCGGGTTCAGGTGAAACTTCATTCAGACGTGACATCTGAGCTATTGGAAAATGTGAGCAATTATATTCTATGTTTGTGTCTTGAGATCCATTCTTGTTTACGAATGGCTGAAATGAACTCCTTAAATGTTGGGACATGGTTCACACCAGATCACCAGTTTAGGCCACCTCAGATGTTCATTATTATTATGAGTCCAAATGCACTACGATGAAGCCTCACAAAAGGGTATGAAGCACTGCTGCCCTCAGATTCCTCTTTCCCGGTATGTTCTTCACTGAGCATCTGATAACTTTATACAATTTTTGACAGCTGCCTAGGTGGGCAAAGTTCGTTAAGCGGTGTCCAGTCTGGTGGCAGCTTTTTGCGCCCCACAGCAATGTGGAGCACCTTTGAAGCACTTCTACTGCCACAGAGTACTGGCTGTTAGTCCATTGTTTGAGCCTGACCACTGTCACAGTCGTAGAGAAGTCGAAAGAGTACCGTGAAGTGCCACGGAAAACCCGCTCCCCCCGCCGAAATATGCCCCTTCTTCCAAGGAGAGCATGGAGCCGTCTTCTGCAGTAAAGTTAACAGAGGGACACTCCACCAAATAATGAAAATGTCATCATCCCTCATATGGTTTCAAACCTGGATTCATTTAGATTTTCTGCAAAACACAAAATAATATAATCTGAAGAATATTGTGAACCACACCACATTGGAATCCCTTTGACTTCAATAGAAGTAATTCTTAAAATACGTTCTTTTGTGCTCAATAAAAAAGACTGGTTTTATATGACATGAAAGCGTGTAACTGATGACATAGTTTTCAGTTTTGGGTAAAGTGTGACTTTAAAAATATATGTTTATGTTATCTCTCTTGACGCTTCTGAGCTATTTGAGGTTATCTGACTCCAAACCTACCATTAATGTTTTACAGTTAAATTATATTTTTCTTCATGACTATTTTACTTTCTTTTATGTTAAGAACTTTGGATTACCATTGTGTACGAAATGTGCTATATAAATAAACTTGCCTTGCCTTGCCTATATCTGGCATTATTCACACACAGCTCTTGCGCTCTCAACTTTTCTATCTCTCATGTGAATGTCACCTGTTCCAATGAAACCACAATATAAAAGGCATTCAAATAGACTATTGTTTCCAATGACAAACTGGTGCAGTTTCAAACTTTTTTCATTACATATCGTTGTAGCTAAAATCCCCAAATAACCTCTGATACAAATAAATTCAGACCAACCTTTATTATGGCAAATAGGGTGCTACAAATGTTGCTAAAATCTGTCTCACACAATGGCATACTAAATTATGACTAATGCATCTCACATCAGTAATGCTTTTAAAGGGATACTCCATCCCAAAATGAAAATTTTGCCATTAATTACTTACAAACCTGTAAAAGTTTTGTTCATTTTTGAAACACAATTTAAGATATTTTGGATGAAAACCGGGAGGCTTGTGACTGTCAGCCGTGTCACAAGGATACGTTTTCTACGTATATTTACATAGAAACCACTGTTACGGTTGAAACACTGTTCAACCTTTTCGGTTACAGCTCAGCCCATATTTTAACCACAAAGCTACACCAACAAACACATGCATTATATTTGTGCATAAAACATTGCACAATTTGTTCTTACCGTCTCTGGCCAGTTCAGCTACCAATCTGGCTGTGTGAGTAGTGAATGTGCTCTTTCTTCTTAAAATCTGAACAGACAGAATGCCGCTTTCTACCACCTGCTCTGATGCACCTTTCTCTAGGTCAGGAAAAGCACATTACACAAAGTTTGGGTTCAGAAATATGTATTAATCTTTATGAAAGAAGTGTCTAATGTCTGCATTTTATGTTCAAAAATACAATAAAACAGTAATATTGTGAAATATGATTACAATTAATAACAGTTCTCTAGTTGAATATATTTTAAAATGCAAATAATTTTTGTAATGGCACAAACTTTTTTTTAATTTTTTTATTTGTGATATGTAAGGTCATTATCACAAAATAAACCTGACAGTACATTTTCCTGCTTTTTACACATCACACATTGATTTAAGTCTGTTTTATTTAACTATGTGAGAATAAAGTTAATGCAAAGTGGTCCCAAAGACATAAAACTAGCATAGCTATGAAAGAACTGTTTGGAAATCATTATGCATACATTTTTAAACTAAGAGTAATACGATTGACCAAGCAAAATCACATTTTCCAGAGAGATACATAACTTAAGATAGCAGCCTCAGTCATGTCTAGCCAAAGTGTAAATGCAATACACACTAAGCAGCTTTTAGAACTCACTCATGCATTTAACTAGCTCATACCATTTGACAACACTTACAATTTACTTTAAAAAGGCATAATTTATAATGAACGGTCACAAAATATTATAAATATTAAAACATAATATTGTCATAACAATATTAAAACAATTATTATAACATAACATTGTAGTATTATAATGATCAAAAGGCATGATTTTTGTTACATAAGTGCTCAACTAGTACTATGCATGTCTGTATTGACTCGCTTCTTTCTCAAGTTCATTTAGACATTTACACTTTGACACACCAATACAACTACATGTACATTCTTTATCTTGCTTATCCTGTCTTAAACAAATCATTTACATTTTAAATACTCACTTCTTTCTATGGCAACATTCAATACTGTGTCTAAATATGGCTTTAGTTCCTCCTCTATGAGTTCTGTGCTCACACTGATGGCCTCTATTGCAGTACTTAGTGAATCTGAGAAAAGATAACATACATAAAAATGCACATCCTTCAGACAGTATTCACATTGTGCCTGTTGTTACTTACCTTTGGGCGCATTGGGTAGTGGACGACTGGCTCCCATCTTGTCCATATGTCTATGTGAGATTGTGACGACCTGGTTAGTTCTCAGCACTGCTTGTGTCCCAGATCACCACTGCAGTCTAAACTGTGTTTCTGACCTAAAATCTCACACTGCTCCATCTCTTGCTTTGTATCTGTATAATACAACATCTGTGCAATAGATTCTTTCCACTCTTATCCAGGCTGTGTATGTTTGCGAAACAAACTCCTCGCTCCCACACTCATCACATTTATTTTCTTCCCCTCAATCCCTGTCTCTCCACCACCTGCTCTGATTCAGACCTTCACTAATGCACTCCAAATCCTCAGTCTGATGAAAAGCCTCACGGTGGACAGGATACCTGTAGGAAACACTTTGAACTGCAGAAGGCTCACCTCAAATATCTCCTAGAGGCCAGAAGAGAGAGAGGAACAACAAACAGACAAACAATATCATTGGCTCAGCTACAAATCTGACTCCATGGTGAGGATTTTCTCTGCTTTTTCGCGAGGGATTCAGAAAAGCGGATTTGTGGGGAAATCTTTTGTGAAAATACAAAAGATTACAAAGTGAACATAATTGAAAACAAACCAATTAGCAATTATTGTTATCTAACGCATAAGTCAGAAAAATTACTACAATAACTACATGTTATTAAATGAAACAATTTAACATGTTCTGAAATAATTGTGCCACAACAATGCTAGTATGATGCTATGTGGTTGCAAAGCTGTTATGAATAGTTGTAAACATATTGTTACATGTTAATTACTGGATCATATCAAAAATGTCTCAAATAATGTGAAAATAAGCAAGGTGCAACAAATTTTAACACTTATAAAATGTTAATACTTAGGGTTAAGGGCTTATTTAAGGGCTAGGGTTAAGGGCATATTTACATAAATATGTACAATAGCAATTGCATTAAATCCATTTAATACATTTCAGGCTTTTATTCGATTGGATCCTTTCACGCTCTGCAAGCAATAAAAAAAAAAATAAGTATACAAACTGTTTAAAAAAGGTAATGCTTTTAATTCAAGCACATGACGAACAATCTTCAAAACTTACAGAGTACAGGCTACAGTCATTCACAGACACCACATATCAGACACAAACAGAAAAAGGAAATAAATAGTCTGAAAAATTAAGAGAAGATATGTTCTTACTCAAACTAAATTGCTTGGGGTTTGTAGGATTAAGTAAAACAGAATCAAATAACACTTCAGAGATTAAATCCTAAAATGAGACTAAGAGAAACTGATATTGGTATAATTGGTATATATGATATAACATAGTGCTTTAAAAAAACAATACACTGTCTGTGTACATTTTTCTTTATCACAAATGACAAAGCAAAAGATTGAGAGCGACACACGATTGGTAAAGTATAAATCAAAACATCTTCTCAGACCCACATTATTTTCTTGATCAACCAGTTTGTGAGAAAAAACCCCCAAAATATATTCAGAGAGAAGGAGAAGTCTAATGTTTATAAAACTAAAACTTTCTATGAAAAATGTCTGCACTCTGAAATCAGTGTCTCTCAGTGATGTTACACAAGACCTGGATTGGTGGTGGTGAGTCCACTGGAAATGGTTTCGTATCCTACAGAGACTAGTGTTAACACGCTGCTCTCCATCTCTGAGGACTGCTGAACTTCAGGAACAACAGAATCCAGCCGCATCTGTTTGCCTTTCTTCTGTCCCCTTTTGCCCTTTTCTTTAGGTTTGCCATCTTCCGTGGTGGCTTTGGGTTTGCGGTTACGTTTCCTTATTCTTCTCACTGGAGGTTCGGGTTTGGGGTCAGTGTTTCCTGAGAGGATTCGGATTTGTCGGTCGATGACGTTATCTATGATATCGAGAGCCACGTCCATCATGCCGTTACCAAGACCATGTGTAACATTGGAGAACAAACGTGTATTCACAGGGTCATTAAAAGTCTTCCGCATCTCCCCTAGATAGTTCCTGTTTAACAACAAGAAACAACCAAAATCACCAGTTGAATCACACCATTTCTCATTCTTGTTACAGGACTAATAATACTTTACCTTGTTTCAATGATTTTTGACCAGTGCTGTACTTGGTTTGTTTCTGGTAGCAATTGTTTCGCCATATTCTCATAATCAACATATTGCATTGCAAAATCCTTCATGTCTTTGCACAGGGCAGCTGTGTCCCCTGAAAATAATACAAATCCATGTAGAATTAATTTGCTTCAAAGAAGAGTTACAACTCTGTCATCATTTACTAACTCTCAAGACTTCATTTCTTCTACAAAACAAGATCTGTTAAAGTATATTTCAACTGATTTTGCCCATTAATTATATTGTCCAGACGTACCTTCAGTTAGTTTAGAAAAGGAACTGGACACTGCTGTATTGGTGCTTGGTGACAGTCCAAAGACATTTAGGGACTCTAAGAGTGTTTTCTTACTAGCTGGACCTCGACTCACTCTTGTATAAGCAGCTAGAGATCGGAGAGACATCTTCTCAGGCGACTCCAGTCTCCTCTTCACCTCTTCGTAATGGATCTGATACTTGCGGGCTTTTGAGCTCTTCATGTTAGGGTCCAGGAGGGAGGCTACCTCTGCAAAAGGAACCTGCAGTGAGTTCACTGCACCATCTTGAGACGGCGCGGCACTCTGGCCTTCTGATGGACCTTGTGTTGATAAGTGGTCTTGGGTCTGAATATGCACCTGTGCTTCCACGTGGCCTTGCAGTGGAGTCTGCAGATGTGGAGCTGGCTGGATGTGTGACTGAGTCTGGATGTGAGTTTGCATCTGGACGTGCGATGGGATCGTGTGCGGTACAGCGTGACAGGAGACTTCTTGAGGTACCACGTGCTGTGCAATGATTTGTGCGATGTTTGGAGGCTGCGGTTGTGGCTGATACATGGTTATAATGGGGTTCCCGACAGAGACGTGGACGATATCAGTGTTCTGGGGAACAGCAGACATGTGCATACCAGCAGATGGATCCATCTTTTTCTCACAAGCACAATGACGAACAGCTTTTTAAATGCAAATTTGTATCTAAAAAAAAAAAAAAAAACGTATAGTTATATAAACACACACACACACACAAATATATATATATATATATATATATATATATATATATATATATATATATATACACATACACACATAAATATTTATGATTTTATTTATTAAAAACCAATTTCTTTAACATATTGATATGCTAATGTTACTTTTGTTTCTGAAAATAAAACAGCACTTTAAAAGACACATTTCTATCATTTATGTTTTTTTTTATCTTTATCTTTATAAAACAATTTTGAGTATACACAATGATAAAACATGCAGAATTGTTTCTTTTCCAGACAAGATCTGGTATATATCTATGAAATGCTTTTTATGTTTCCAAACATGCTAAACTTAATAAATCCTATTGTAGTTTTTCAGAGGATGCTTCTTTAATTTTGTTGTTTATGTAAAATTTGTTTTGCATTTCCATAATTTAAAGAAGAGCACAACATGTTGCTGTAGGAAAGGAGTCAGAACAAACACCTTTTCATAATCTTTTTGCTATTAACACATATTTGAGCCGATACGACGTTTTTGACAGCGTCCCCGCTGCGCGAGACGGCTGAAGTTTGGAGCGCGTGCATGTGAGCGCGCGACTGTGTGTATATTACACACTCTGTGCGTTACAACCATCCAGTAAATAAAATTGGGTTGCAGCACCTGCGTTTGATTAAAAAAAAAATGTGTATGTGATGTAACGTTTCGTTTATTTCATATACAGAGAATGTATAATCACAAAGAGCCGAGTACAAAGTCTGAGCCGACTTTTAGAGGAAAGATAATCTACTTGTTTTGATGAATAGTAGGACATGCCAAAGCCACCATTATTTTTGAAACGTGATATTCCACCATGATTATGTGCTTAAAAGCATCCAAACATCCGTTTCATTCGGACTGTTCTGGTTACGAACGCTAACCTTGAATCAGACACAAGTTACTGACCATATTCCTACTTACCGCTCTATGGTTAGAGTCGTATTTAAACCGTACTGATCCTAGAACAGTCCATGGCGAACCGATCGAAGGTCTCCTTCTTCACCGATCCTGTTTCGGCGGGTTGCAAATCAGCAGACGGGGCACAGACGCCATAGCTGCCGGAGCTCGAACGCTCATTGGCCAATATCGCTGTCAATCATGTTCAATGGAAGCGCTTATTCGGGGAGCACTGTGTCAGTTAGGTTACGTCAGAGTAAAAAGGCGGAATATCCGGCTTTAATACTTAATGCTTAAAATGGTAGGACGTGAACAAAGCTTCCAGATGTCTTTCTGTTTGTTACGTAATGATATTGACAAAAACAAGCAATGGAATCTACTTGGTTTGGATTTATTATATTGAAGTTTTCAAGTCAAACACACTGTGGATTTATAATTTGTTTCCTTGTCAAATTTGCCATGAAAATAAATACGTTTTCATGTTCAGATATTAGGTAACCTCTTTGCACTACTCCATACTGATAACAACTTATTGTTTACCTGTCAGTTATGAAAACTTTATAAAAAATCTCCATTCTTGGACACATGGTGTTATTTTTACAGTTCACTACTTATTTTCTGCACTAGATGTCGGTATTTCTACTTAGATGGCTTTCTTTCACCCTCACTAATGATCTCATTAGATGCTGCCCATCACAAAGCTGTAATGTTTATTTGCGTATTCAGCTACTTGGACAATTAGTCTTAAGTGCTGCTTATTATTAAAGCCAAACCTATTATCTTGATAATCTTGCTAGTGGCAGACAGAAATAGGAGACCAGGGAGCTGTATATGAGAGCAATTGTTTAGAGATTTTTCTTACAGCAGGTGTCTCACCATTTTACGTTGTTGTGTCTTGACACAAATAATTCATATATCTGCACATTATCTATTAGTCACAAGTGTCAGCACAGAAGGCATAAGGGGACCAGAGATTGAGAGAGGGATAGGATGTGTGCAGGAAAAGCAAAAATATCTCCTTCTTCAGCAGTGTCAGGCCAGAATGACATATAAATCAAAGGTCTGCCAGGACTCATTACTTTTTTTTACTTATATATATGATACAGCCCAAGCTAAAAATCTTTTACATGCATCAAATTAAAGACATAGTATGCATTTTTTTTAATACTGATGTTTTGGCTAATTTTAAAGGTTAGGTTTGTTTATTATTTTTCTTTGATCTGCAGACAAAGGCTCTCTGTTAGTCCATCCATCCATCTATTTGTGTATGTGTCTTATCTATATATCTCAACCATATTTACCTGGTTATTTCAAAGATTTAATGGAGCAAATCAGTTTACTTCTCATTCTAAACTTATTTAATGTGAAGCAAGATTGATGTTTGGTACATAAGCAACGTTGCTGAGATCCTCCATTAATAGAAGCCTCAAAAAGGCTGCTTGCATCTTCGACAGCATGCACCACTTCAAACACTAACTCACAACAGCATCCAGAGTGCCTGCGGCAGCCAGCACTTAGCGTTCTGCTGTTGTCCTACTGCCAAACTCTGGGCAGGGATAGAGGAAGCGAGGAAGTCTGAGTATAGCTCTAAATATTTAAACCAGTAAGGAAGCCTGTATCATGCTGGAAATTTGAAATTAAATGTATAAATGTAGAACACACTAGGTTTGCATTCTTTTTATGTATATCCTGAATGCTAAATGCGACAATAAACATAACAGGGTTTAATTAAGTACAAAAAAAAACAAACCCAAAATCTCCAAAACATGATGCAGTAGGACTGGTGCATTAGTTCAGACCTGTCTGAATAAGCCTGATATTCGATATACTGTAAATATCTAACACTAATATCTCACCTTCATGCTGTCCTCTGTCCGTAATTTGTCACTTTTATTTATTTCCTGTGACTGCAAGTCTAGGAATACTTCATCAAGAAAATAAAAGCAAATTTATTTAACCTTAACTGACGATGAGCAATTACAGTATTTAATCTTTGATAACATTATGTAATAAAATTACAGTTTATCATTGCTCATCAACAACCATAAAGTGTTACCATTCAACCTTGTTCCAAACCTTTTTTTTTTTTTTTACTGTGTATGACCTGGAAATGTTTTGGAGCATGACAGTTACTAGTCAACATTCACTTTCATTGTTAGGAACATTTAAATAGAATAAAACAAGAAATGTTAATATTTTTGAGAACTATTACTATAATATCTGTTAAAAGTATGTGGAGAAGAAAAAGAAAGTCTGATTACTTTCTTACTTATCTGTTTCCATACCAACTGGGTTGGGATTGGCTGTTTGAGAGGGGTTAATAGAACCGAGAGCTGTAAAGACAGTTATGATAGTCAAACAGAACCCCTAAATCGGTGTGTGTGTGTGTGTGGATTTTACATTTCTGAATAAAAAAGAAAGACTTTGCGAAGCACTATGACTCACCGATGTATTTGTTGCCAAGATGAAACATGTATCTCTTTTAAAATCGTCCTTTTTAATGTAATTTCTAGTCAATACCACTTTCAGGTTCTTACACTCTCTTCTTATACCCCCCCCCCACCCCTTTCATGACCCATTTTTACAGAGAGCACAAAGACAATTGTCTCTTAAAAATCTTTAAGTGTGCTGTTAGAGTTGGAGGTACTGCTGGCAGTTTAACTATTGTGTTGCCATGACAACACTGCATCCATCAAAGTGGTGCACCAGTAAAATTCTTGTTTCTCCTATTACAACCACAGATCATCATGGAGCAGGTGTCTTCTGTGGCACAGAGATATAACACGACTGTAAAGCAGGTCAGTGCCAATGATCAGGTCATGAGTGTACTGGAAGATAGGGAGGATTTAGAGGGTAATGTATGCATGCTTGTGTGGGTGCGAAGACTCTGCGGGTGACTTTGTATGCCACCAGCACAAGGTCACTCATACTGGGCTTCCAGCTGTAGCTTTATTATTATTATGAGCAAATATGAAGCTACAAAACTTATTATGCTCTGCTCTATTTGTTTTTATTGAAAGTAAACTCATGCATCCCATAAATGCTTTAGAATGAATAGCTGTGGCTAGAGAACGGATGGATATATGGTATAATATATATATATATATATATATATATATTATATATATATATATATATATAATCTTAATCAGATGTAAGTTTTTAAATTGCCACGTTCTCTGGAAATATCCATTTAAAAAATATTTTTAGGTGTACTTTTTTGACTACTGGGTGTGTTAATCATGATAAATTTGGGAGGAAAATATTCTGTTCTTCCTGTCTAACACCCACACAAAGAGTTCATTTTCTTATTTTTTCCCCTCTAGGTCTCTTCTGCCGGTTTCAAAATGTTCCTCTGCTGTTTTTTTTTTTTTTTTTTCCATAAAATCCTCAAGGTGTTTTTTCTTTTTGTGATGATTCAAACATTGGATTCACCTCTCTACTGTTGCATGTAAAACAAACATTTGTTTAGAAAAATCATTTTCTTATATTTATGCACATTTAGAGGTTAAATGTGCTATAATTAAAGAAAAATTGTGAAAGGGGCTTTTGAAATAATCTTTTAAATACCAAAGCAGATTATAAATTATAGAGGTTTTTTTTAACAATAGAGATCGTCTCAAAGTGGTAAGAGAAGTTTTAGGACTGAATCCCTAATGTGAAAATTCCATGCTTAAAACCCTGAAAGATCTAAATTTCATCATGCTTACCCGAAGTGTTAAATGCTGTAAGTATAAAATTACCCTACCTGATAGGCCCTATATGTCACTAAAATATGTGTTCTGAGATATCACCCCTGTCTCTGTGACATCCTTATCTGTGAATAACACACAAAAAAAATGTCATTTTAAATGACATAAATGTTGTATTCTAAGTTGTTTTTTAATCTTTGCATCTAGGTTTGCTCTCCACGGAACATTTATTAGAGTAGCCTAGTTTAGAGAGAGGTAAGCCACTGAGTTGGATCTTTTCATAGTGAATCAGAATATCCGATTCACAAAAAGTGATCGAATGATTCCTCAGACTTATTCGGCATTATAAAATGTCAACTCACTTAACTCAACACTGAATATATCATGTGAATAATTATCATTTAGAATTAGAGTCTATAACACTAATATATGGATCTCCAGTTGTTTGGGAAAGGCAAGCCTCGTAACCATGCCTTGGACATTGTTAAGGGACCATCTTACATTAACAGCACATACATAAATATGTATTACAGTGTTTAATGATTTATATAGGTCTATATTCGGGGGAAAATGTAGTAGGCTACGTATCGTTGGGCATAAATAAATAATATTTAGCTTTATTATTGCACTTAGTAATAATTAATAATATAATAATAATACCAAAAATATAGAACAGTACTTTAATTGTTCATTTAGACACATATAAAAAAAAATCTTAACATGTTATTATTTTTATTGGCAAGACTGCAACTGAGGCAGCAGTGACGCCCAGTTTGTTGGCTGCTGGTTCATCAGTGCGGCGCGCGCTGGGGTGCGTGAGCGCTTGGAGACGTAGCGCTGCGCGTGGGTCGCTACGAGAGGTGTGTGCGTCCGTGACACTACTCCACAACACCGATTAGACATCACATATCAACCTACGGCGGGTCACGGAGCAACGCATCACTCACCCCTGAAAACCAAAGGTCTTAACGGCATCCCACGTAAATCTTTCATTCAGTCCGTTTGAACAGCGCTCAATCGCGAATACACCTGCTCCAGAGGTGGCTTCTAATACCGGACAATGACAGTGACCCATAGCCGGAGATAGGGGATGGATCCAAGAGTGTGGAGGATGCTCGCCCTGCTCGGTGTGATTGCAGTCCTGCTGGAGGTAAGATACGCCTTTAGGGCTGTTCTGTAATAGCGCGGAATAAATACACCTAAATGGCTTTATTACATTGCTAACACAATGTGTGCTTTTTGCGTGCTATTATTTGAATTTCTTTGAGCCACTGACATTAATGCAGCATGATTTCAAAGTCAATTTACTAGATTTCAAATCTAATTCAGCATCTTATATCTGTAATTGTGCAATAAAACTCTGACATGTTGTTTAATAGATTCAAGCAAAGCCACCTCCCTCTAACAGAGGATCTGACATGCTGTAGGGAGGAAATGTCGCGTTAAACATGGGATTTGTACGGGTAGTATTATTAGATGTTTAAATTCAGTTATCATTTAATATCCTTAATTTTTTTCTTTTTCTACCATGAATGCACAAAGCTCAGAGCTTGCAAACCACAAGGATTCAAAAATACAACACACTGACCTATATTCTGCTGTAAGGCTAATGAGTTTGATTAGCGTGCAAGAATAAAATGATTGACCCACACACATAATGGTATTTCAGGGGACGTGGAGAAGAATTCTGTATTACAATAGTTTGAAAAGAA